>NC_059204.1:7369091-7503425 GCF_020615455.1 Coregonus clupeaformis | reverse complement strand
CTGTGAAAGTACCAAGCACACACTCTAGTGTCTTCACAGGCCATGGGTACCACACACACACAAGTTCACAGGCCGTGAGTAATGGCACACACACACACTAGTCTACACAGGCGAGTACCACACACACACTACCCCCCAGTCTACAGGCTGTGAGTAACACCCCAGTCCACACAGGCTGTGAGTACCACACACACACTCTAGTCCACACGGCTGTGAGTACTGGCTGACACACACACTCTAGCTCACACAGGCTGGCAGTACCACACACACACAGTTACACAGGCTGTGAGTACCACACACACACTCTAGCTCAAGTGTGAGTACCACACACACACACTGAAGTCTACACAGGCTGTGAGTACCACACACTCCCCAGTCTACACAGGCTGTGAGTGCCAGCACACACACACTAAGCCTGCTACAGGCTGTGAGTACCACACACACACACTCTAGTCTACACAGGCTGGAAAATGCACACACACACCACCAGTTCGCACAGACAGAGTGCCCACACACACACACACTAGTCTACACAGGCTGTGAGTACATGCCACACACTCTAGTCACACAGGGGAGTACCAAACACACACACATAAGGCTGTGGAGTACACAATTCACACACTAGTAACAGCTGGAGTACCAACACACACACACACTAGTTACACAGGCTGAGAGTACCACACACACACACTAGTCTAACAGGCGTGAGTAGCCACACACACACACAACTAGTTACACAGAGCTGTGAGTACCACACACACACACACTAGTTTTACAATGTGACGCCACACAACACACGGGTAACAGGCTGGTGATACAACACACACACTAGTCTACAGTTGGAGTACCACACACACACTCTAGTCTACACGAGCTGTAAATACTAACACCACACACTAGTCTACTAGCAGGCCGTGAGTACACACACACACTGAAGTCTACACAGGCTGTGAGTACCAAACACACACAAGTTAAGGTGAGTAACCACACACACATAGTTAACAGGCTGGGAGTACCAAAACAACAAAGTGAGTAAAAAAGAAACAGTTAACAGCGGGAGTACCACACACACACTTAGTAACAGGCAGGGAGTACCAACACACACACTCTAGTAACAGGTGAGAGTACCACACACACACACTAGTTCAAACAGGCTGTGAGTACCAAACACACACTAGTCTAACAGCTGTGAGTACACAAAATGAGTAAGAGATAACACACACACACTAGTCAACTAAGGTGAGTAAAAACACAAAGTACACAGGCTGGGGAGTACAAACACACACACTAGTCTACACAGGCTGGGAGTGGACACACAAACACAGTGAGTACACAAATATTTACACACACACAAGTAACTGATTGAGTACAACACACACAAAGTTAACAGCGGAGTACATACACACACACACTAGTTTGTTACAGGCATGGGAGTACCACACACACACACATAGTCGACACAGGCCGTGAGTACACACAACACAAAAGAACACTGTGAGTGTAAAAACACATTTCTAGTTTACATCAGTCTGTGTACCAAACACAGGCAAAAGAGATGCTCAATCTCAGAACTGGTCCCTTGTGTCTTCCCCAATGATGGTGCTTTAAAAGCCAGATGGAGTTAGTGGAATACTTAGATTAAAAAGACCCCCCCCCCCCCCCCCCCCCCCCCCCCCCCCCCCCCCCCCCCCCCCCCCCCCCCCCCCCCCCTCACCCCTCTCCCTCTCTCTCTCCCCCCCCCCCCCCCCCCCCCTCTCTATGCCCCTCCTCCCTACCCTCCTCTCCAGCCATGCGATTGAGATCAAGAGGGGAGGTCAGGTGCTGAGGAGGCAGTGAGGAGTTGGAGCCGTTGGAACGCCTACTGAGAGTAAGATCAAGATGAAAGACGCCCAGCACGACAGAGAGTGGATGGGAGCTGGGAGCAGAGAGGATAGCCCGCAGGGCTCTATGGAAACACAAGGTGGGGAGGGAGGGAAGGTTTGGATTACAGGTGTAAATTGGGGTGTGTGTTTGACTGTTTCTTCAGGGGTGTGTGTGTGTCCCTCAGATTGAGGAAGAGATGCTGTCTGAGAAAGAACGAGCGGGGAGGATAGGTCCTGCTGGAGCGCAGGCCAGGAGAGATGGAGGCCTTATCAAGAGTCAAAGGGAGACTAGTTAGCAAACAGGTTCTCTAACCTGGCAGGGGCCCAGAGACATACAGAACGGTAGAGGGGGAGGGAGCAGCTAACACCAGGGGGTCAACCCGAGCCGTGGGTCACCTCCTGTGTGAGCTGGATCTCCTGGAGCTTGCACCCAGCTCCCCGGAGGGGGGAGCGAGGAGGGGGGAGCGTGGGGAGGGAACACCGGCCATGAGGAGGGGGAATGGGAGGGGGTGGAGCGAACAGGGCATGAGCAGGAGCGCCAGAACGCATAACGGATAAGGTATACACCTAGACACACACAATTGAACTAAAGAACACACACGAATTAAAAGAAACACACTGAACTAAAGAAACACACTAAAAAAAAACTAGAAGCACACACACACGAACTAAAGACACACACACACACCGAACTAAAGAAAACACTGAACCCAAAGACACACACACAACTAAAGACACACACACTGAACTAAAGAACACACACACTGAACTAAAGAACACACACACTGAACTAAAGAGAACACTGGAACTAAAGACAACACACACACTGAACTAAAGAACACACACGACAACTAAAGAGAACACACACGAATAAAGAGACAACAAAAAAAAAAAAAACTAAAGAAAAAAAACTAAAGAACACACTGAATTAAAGACACACACAAAAGAACTAAAGACCACACACACACAATACAAAGACACACACACACACAACTAAAGAACACACAGAACAAAGAACACACACACACACTGAACTAAAACAACACACACACACACACTGAACTAAAGAACACACACACACACAACAACTAAAGACACACACACTGAACTAAAGACACACACACACACCAAAGAAACACACTGAACTAAAGACACCTTTTGATACACTTGATCAAACCATAATCACACAGGGACGATGGTTTCACACACACACACACACACAAAAAAACATAATAACAACAACACACACACACACACATAACAAGATAAAGAAAAAAGGGATAGGGAAGATCAATATCTGTCCCCCCTCCCCCCCCCCCCCCCTTCAACACTGTATCCTTGTTCAACACTGATAGTGTATAGACTATAGAATACAGTAACCAGCCATGTCAGAATACAGGGAATCCAGCACATGTAGAATACAGTAAACATGTAGAATACATAACTCCAGAAGATAAAAAAGAATACAGAACCCAGCAGGTCGGAATACAGTAACCACAGTGTCAGAATGCAGTAACCCAGCCATGTTAGAATACAGAAATTCAACCATGTTAGAATATTAGTAACAGCCAGGTCAGAATACAGTAACCCAATGTAGAATGCAGTAACATGTAGAATACAGTAAAAAAAAAAAAGCATGTCAGAATACACGAACCCACATGTTAGAATAACTAAAGCATGTTAGAATCACAGAACCCAGCCATGTAGAATACAGTAACCCAGCAGTGAATACAGTAACCAGAGTAGAATAATAAATTCATTAGAATACAGTAACCCAGCATAAATAAGAAAAGTGAATAAGAAAAGTGAGAATAAGAAAGAGAATAAAACAGCATGAGAAAAGAAACAGTGAAAAAAAAAGAATAAAAATGTAGAAAAAACCACATGCAGAATACATAAAATGTAGAATAAGTAACCAGATAGAATAATAACCACATGTCAGAATACAGTGACCCAGAAAGAATAAAACCAGATGAAAAGAAAAGGGAATAAGTAACAATGTAGAATAAGTAACCCAGCCATGTAGAATACAGTAACCAGCCATGTAGAATACAGTAACCAGCCATGTCAGAATACAGTAACCCAGCCATGGCTAGAATACAGTAACCCAGCCATGTCAGAATACAGTAACCCAGGCCATGAGATAAAAAAGTAGAAAATAACAGTAAACAGTGAATAAGAAACAATTAGGAATAAAACACATGTAGAATACAAAACCATGTTAGAATACAAACCAGCATGTTAGAATACAGTAACCAGGCCATGTTAGAATACAGAAAGATGTAGAATAAGTAACCACATGTAGAATACAGTAACCACAGTAGAGATGTAGATGTGCATAGTAATAATGTAAATAGAGATGTCAGGTGTTTGATAGACCCACACACAACTTACAAAACAGTAAGAGATGTATAATGAGCAGGAAGTTGTAGAAAGATAATGAAGAATAGGGAAGTTGTAGACAGAATAATGATAGGAAGTGGGATTCAGAGTATAATGATTTAGGAAGCGTATGACAGAGTATAATGCAGTCAGGAAGTGTATTGACAGAGTATAATGCAGTCTTAGGAAGTTGTCATTGACAGAGCATAATGAGTCTTCAGGAAGTGTCATTGATAGAGTCTAATGCAGTCCTTCAGGAAGTTGTCATTGATAGAGTAGTAATGCAGTCCTTCAGGAAGTTGTCATTGACAGAGTATAATGCAGTCCTTCAGGAAGTTGTCATTGACAGAGTATAATGCAGTCCTTCAGGAAGTTGTCATTGATATAGTCTAATGCAGTCCTTCAGGAAGTTGTCATTGACAGAGTCTAATGCAGTCCTTCAGGAAGTTGTCATTGATAGAGTCTAATGCAGTCCTTCAGGAAGTTGTCATTGACAGAGTATAATGCAGTACACATGTCATGATGCTTATAATAATGGCAGCAGGAGAAGACTTAGAGAGTGACCCACTGATGGACGACCACAGATACTTCGGTCACTACTTGTTTTGAGGCTGAATATCTACTACAGTGCCAACAGTTAGATCAAACACATTTGGGATTTTATTCGAAGTCAAATAAAAAATAGAAAAACATGAATACTCAGATCGACTTATGTCCATTCCTGAAACAGGTTTGTTTTGAATGCGACACAGAAAGACATAGCAAGAGGGAACGTTGTAGAAGGATTGTCAGTCAATCAGAATGTGTGTTTAACAGGGAGTAGTTTTACTATATGGATGTAACTCAAATGGCACCCTATTCCTACATAGTGCACTACTTTTGACCAGGGCCCTTGGTCAAAGTGTAGTGCGCTACATGGGGAATGAATAGGGTGCCATTTGAGATGAGTCTGGGGAGAGGCCATTATCCATGTCATTCATTTAGTCAGTATTGACCATCCATATAAGCTTAATTTGCTCCCCTGTAGCTCAGTTGGTAGAGCATGGCGCTTGCAACGCCAGGGTTGTGGGTTTGTTTCCCACAGGGGGCCAGTATGAAAATGTATGCACTCACTTAACTGTAAGTCGCTCTGGATAAGAGCGTCTGCTAAATGACTAAAATGTTAAATGTTAGATGCATACTTAGACTGTGGTCAAGGGAGTTATTGAGTTCTATGTTTGTCCTAAACTGGAAGCCCACTCCTCAGGTAGAGATGCCAAAGAGAAGAGGCCTCCAGTGAGAGATCCTTCTCTATCATATCCATGTTGGCCAGAAGTTGCCAATGCAGGGGGTGCAGACTTTTGTTCCAACCCAGCACTAACATTTGGCCCTCTATCTATGTAGATGTAAGCCAAAAGGCCAAAAGGCTTCTCAGGGTTCACAGTTAGTTTTCCACAGCCTCCTGTGTGTCAGTTATAGCCAATAGGATGGTCAGTCTGAGTGATGCGATGCTCTCAAGGTCCACGTCCCTGTCAGTCTCTGGTTGGGCGGACATTTTGATCCTATGACAACAGCACTTTGCCACGATCATGTGACTTTACAGGGATACTAGCACATGCCTATACTTCTTTAATGTCCACATGCACAATGATCCAAATTCACCATATCTCTCACTCACCCACTCTTACCTTTTCACCATTCTCACTCACCCACTCTTACCTTTTTTCACCATCTTCTCTCACCCACTCTTACCTTTCCCCCCTCTCTGTTTCCTTTTACCTCCAACCCTCAACAGTTCCCCTCCCCCCATGCCCCCCACCTATGGAGCTGCTGGAGTGTTTATGAACAGAGGATACGAGAGGGTGGGTGTATAGAACTGGTAAAGGAGGTTAAGGCCAAGTTAAAGAGTGATTAAGGAAGATCGGTGGAAGTAAGGGATTTTGGGATTACGGAACAGGAAGAGAACTTGCAGTGAGGGGGTTTACAGAATGTTGAAAGGAGAGGTGAGGAAGTTATAAAATGGTGTAAGATTGGGTGTAAGTATACTGTAGAATAGTATAGTACATTACAGTATAGCTGTTGGTTTATGACTGCTGAATGTCCTTTTGGGTGGGTGGGTGGTGAAGCTCCTGCACCCCCCCCAGCTCAAGATCACCCCCGTCGTACGCCCCCTACCACTTCCTCCCCACCGGACCACCCTCCGATCCCCTCCTCAAACAGACAGACCCACCTACCCCCTGGAAGGAACGTATAGGAGAATATTTATGTATAAAATAAAGTGTATAGATATAAAGGTTGATGTGAGAAGTGAAGAGCAGATATATAAAGGTGGGGGGAGGTGTGGGTGAAATAAGCATATATAAATATAATATATATATATATAGTCGATTTAACGTCGATTTCATGTGGAATGTATAGGATAAAATGTGTTAATATTGTACATTTAGAATAAAACAATTATTTAAAACAAAGAAAAACAAATAAAAGTCGAGACAAATTAACTGCTTGTATTGTAAAGTCACAAACCACTGTGATAACTGATAGGGTCTCGAACGATGGTATTAAACAAAACATTTTTTTAACATAGTCAACAACATACCTTGTACACACACACAAGAAGGTTTGGTTCTGAGGCAGTTCCATTGGGTTCTATTGAGTTCCGTTGAGCCCATTGAGTTCCATTGGAGACCATTGAGTTCCGTTGAATTCTATTGAGTTCCATTGGAGACCATTGAGTTCGTTGGAGCCCATTGAGTTCCGTTGGAGCCCATTGAGTTCCATTGAAGACCATTGAGTTCGTTGAATTCTATTGAGTTCCATTGGAGACCATTGAGTTCCGTTGGAGCCCATTGAGTTCCGTTGGAGCACATTGAGTTCCATTGGAGACCATTGAGTTCTGTTGGAGCCCATTGAGTTCCAATGAAGACCATTGAGTTCCGTTGAATTCTATTGAGTTCCATTGTCTCCACCAGTTCAGACTCTTCACTGACCAGTGAACAATTATCTATCTTCTCTCTTTCACACTCATCCTTTCTGAAAAGAACCTTCCGGTCTCTCCCCAAACTGAGGAGGATGTGCTGTACCTCCACCTTCACCCCCCCTCCCTTTTAAGGCTTTTTTATTTTCTGTTGGTGTTTTTATTTCTCTTATTGAGAGAAATGTATTTTTTTCAAATCTAAATTGATTGATCTAATTTCGATTGGCCATATTCTGATGGAGATCTACTTTGAATGGTCAGATTAAAATAAGAGATCCACTCTGATTGGTTGGTCCTTTGGGAGGTGGGATGACATCTCTGTATGGTCTGTTTGATCAGTATTCCTCTCCAGGTTGAGTTACAGTACCCATTCCCACGTAACCTGTATTAAACTGTATAGATTGTGCAAAAAAAATACATGTCTGAAAGATTACATAAAAGAAAACCTATACATTACTGAAAAATAAAGTGATTTTAAAATGTATAAAAGAAGTCGAGAAACAGTTTTAGGGGACAAATGTAATGTTTTGTAATCACTGTCTTTGTTGGAAGAGGGCTACTGGACAAAAGAATCTACTGTAATAAAGTAATTTTTAGTACTTTGAGTCCTGTCGGAGTGTAGTTGGGGGGTTCAGTGTGAGTATGTGTGTGCGCGTGCATACTGCTTATTCAAAAACTCTGCAAGACAATGACAGTAGATGATTTGTGGAAAGAATACAAATCCTTCTAGCTTTACTCAATGAAGATGTATAACCGAACAACATGACCAGGAGTTTTTCTATGTCAAGTCACGTTGTTTGGTCGGGTACGGCACCTTGCGCTGTTGAAATGGCATTTCATTCTATATAGGCCCCTTTCTGTGTTTGCAAACGTTGCCGCACGAGGGCGATGCGCGCGCAAAACCCCTCCCTGCTAATATGGAAACCGCTAGTTATGGATGCAGGGCCTTGCGCGAGAACAAATCAGTTTGGACGGGGCTTTGATATCCTGGCTAGCAAGTTTTTATTCAGGGGACCTCCTGTGTGGTGGAGTGGTGGGTTAAGACAATCAGAAATCAGACATTGCCAAATGTGGACTTTCCTACATTTGCACTCAGCAGGCCAGGTAAATGACTAATTATTACATGCATTAGCAGATATTAATGCAATCAAATTACGGGGATTAACGGTACATTTACTAGGCTACTACTGGTGACGATGTAATGTATTTACATACATTAATTGTATTGGGGAATTAATCAAAAAAGAAAGGGCAAACAATTCACAGAATGAAACAATGAATGCGAAATAATTGGCGGGAGACAGCGGAGTGCATTCTGGAGAGAGACAAGCCATATCTTCGCCACACACCCCTCCCTTCTTTTTGTTGCAACATTTTTAATTATATACTCAAGACACATTATCTTAACATATTTTAGATGCTTTTCACTGACAGCCGCAACTCAATCAGCTAGACACATTGCAACACGCGCTGCAATGGACTACACACTTGTGATTTGAAACAATCCACAGCAATAATTAATTTTAAAGAAGCAAATTATCCTCTGTGGCTAAGTCATACTCTCTGCTGAAGTATTTTAAATGTTTTTTATTTAGACGGGAGTAATTATACAATTTGGGCAAAACATCAATTTACTTTAAGGGAACACAGCATCCAAACAGAGCACTGTGCACCAGCCAACTTTCCTTCCGGATTGCAGGAGGCTGAAACAAGAGATCTGTATATAATGGCGAGATGCTCATGTCTCCGCCCTAACAATGGGAGTCGTTGTCCCAAAGACGGGAAGACAGGCGACAAGCTTATGTCTGCATATTATGCCCATAGAAACGCATTGGGCTTATTCTGGACAGATTTTGTGAGAGTGAGCCCCTCTGCCTCTTCTTCTCTGCTGAAATCACCGAGAGAATGAGTGAGCGAAACAGCGCCCCGTCTACATATGTAGCCCATGTATCTGATGCTGTCTAGGCCAGAAATAGCATGACATGCCGTACTCTTTTGGGCCAGAAAGCATCAGATACATGGTCACACATACGGCGACAGAGAGGCGCTGTTTCGCTTGCTTGGATGCTTTATCTGAGATTGATGCGTCCTTCTGTCGGTGCGCGTCACAATCAAATAAATTATCAGTATTTCAATATTTTATTTGGACGGGCAAGGATGAACGGTAGGGCGGGCCAGGCTCCCCTAAGGCCCGCCCATAACGCCAGCCTTGTACGAATGTAATCAATCTGAAACCGCTAGTTACAGATGTAGTAAATCAGAAGCTGCTAGTTGGATATAGTAAATCTGAAACCGCTAGTTACTGAATGTAGTAAATCTGAAACCGCTAGTTACGAATGTAGGAAATCTGGAAACCGCTAGTTACTGAATGTAGTAAATCTGAAACCGCTAGTTACTGAATGTAGTAAATCTGAAACCGCTAGTTACGAATGTAGTAAATCTGAAACCGCTAGTTACGAATGTAGTAAATCTGAAACGTAGTACGAATGTAGTAAATCTGAAACCGCTAGTAGATGTAGTAAATCTGAAACCGCTTAGTTAAATGTAGTAAATCTGAAACCGCTAGTTACGTAATGTAGTAAATCTGAAACCGATAGTTACGAATGTAGTAAATCTGAAACCACTAGTTAGATGTAGTAAATCTGCATGGAGCTCAAAGGGTGCGTAAAAAAAAAGAAAAGTTTTTACATACTGTATGTAAGATATTTTCTGATTTTTACCGATACCGTTTTAGACCGCTAGACCACCCCATGCCACTGCTGAGTAAACATTTGAGTTTTTCACGATGTATTCCGAATATTACAGACAGCCAACTCCAGGCAGCCACAGCAAAAACGTACAAAGCCCAATGTCCTATAAGCCCTGGCCAAAAGCAATGCACTAGGAAATAGGATGCCATTTGGGTACAGACAGCACTAGGAAATAGGATGCCATTTGGACACAGACAGCACTAGGAAAGGATGCAGACCCCAGGAAAAGGATGCCATTTGGGTACAGACAGCACTAGGAAATAGGATGCCATTTGGACACAGACAGCCGACTGTCCTGTATTGATCCTTTAGCCTTTAGGGTTTGTAATGGCTGATGTATTTGTGCTCTTATTCTCTGTAAACACATCAGACAGACAGACAGACAGACAGGAGGACTCTGGTCATGTCCAGGTTTTGTTTAAGCTTATTGTTAAGAGCGTTGGGCCAGTAACCGAAAGGTTGCTGGTTCAAATCCCCGAGCCGGCAATGTGGAAAAATCTGCCGTTCTGCCCTTGAGCAAAGCAGTTAACCCCCAACAACAACTGTTCCCCTGGCGCCGATGACGTCGATTAAGGCAGCCCCCCCCGCACCTCTCTGATTCAGAGGGGTTGGGCTAAATGCGGAAGACACATTTCGGTTGAATGCGTTCTGTTGTGCAACTGACTAGGTATACCCCTTTCCCTTTACTCAAATATGTTTTTCTGTTTTACCCCGAACATCATCTGTACTATGAGGTCAAATGTCCTGTAGGCCTACATGTTAATACTGTGCAGTATGTTACAAACACAAGCTCTAAAACAATTAACATGATCTACTGCAAATGTCACATCTCGTTTTTGTACACATGATAAAGCCAAGCTATTCACTTTTTTTCTCCCCCCACCCCCTAGTGCCTTTTTGAAAGGTCACATCCTAATCTCCAATTAAAGTCTCACGTAATTGGTCAGTTGCAACGATTACATTCTGGGTCCATACATGTTAGAAGAGATCAAGAAACGCTAGAACAAGGAGCGGAAACGGAACTAGGCGCTCCACCCTCTCTCTTTGTAAATTACCTGCCGAATGTCCCGTCCCCTTCCGAAATTGGAAAGATTCTAACACCTGCAAAATCGTGATTTATCAATATAACCAGTGACTGAAAAACCAAACACGGAACTACTGCTGCTCCTTATCCTACACATCCCATTCAGGCCTGACAGATTCTCTCGGTTTGCATGTAGAATCTTTGCACAAGAGATTCGTCACATCCAAACACCACACAATGGAATGTTTACGTCATTGACAACATGCATTTCACTCAAAAAGATGTCGCATAAAGCTTACTTAATTTATGGGTTTTACACACCAACAAAACTTCTGGGAGCTCGAGATGGTCCCCTTTTGATGAACTGTTTATAGACTGAAGCACATAAACCAATGAAATAAAACATTTATAATCTTATGTAATTTAGATACATTATTTCACATTTTTACTGTAGGCCTACTGTAGATTATGATGTCAGATTCTAGTATTGAGAGTGCGTCTCGTGGTATGAGTCAGTTTAAACCAGGTGTACACTTGGCTACACGATGATTTTAGACCCAATTTAGCTGTCCCAGACACGTTTTTGAGATCGGAGACAAAATCCCCATGTCGTTAAACAGGCCGCGCGGCCGTCACCGACGCTCGTTTAATGTGCGCGGGTCACAGACCGCAATCTCACGGCTACTGATCCAGTCTTTGAGTCCCAGACGTCCCGATATTTTCAAACATGTTTGATTTTATCGGTACAAAATCTGCAATGCTCTTGTAGTGTGAGATGTGCAACAACACGTTTTGAGAACGGTGATCAGCAATAGCCAATGGGAGCTTTTATTTTTTATTTTGTTTGACGATTTAAAAGTTATTGAAGACTTCTTTTTATATATTTATTTTTATTTTAATTTTTTATTAACAAACAAATATCAACAAACAAAAGAGGAATAGCCAATGAGAGCTCGCCAAAGAAGAAGCCAGTGAGATGACGTTTTTCGCATCACCCAGAATGTGTAGACTCGAGCTGGAGCGTTTGTACTTGCCTTTAATCAAAGCCAAAGTGTCATCGTTACAGCTCAGAAGTTCACAAAACTAGATATTTCAACTCTGTATGGCAAGCATGAATGTCTGACTGAAAAATGTAATGAGGCTGCTTTGAGCCCAGTCTTGTCAAGTACTTAAGTAAAAACTCTTTAAAGGACTACTTAAGTCGTTTTATGGGGTGTTTATATTTTTGACTACTTTTACTTCACTACATTCCTAAAGAAAATTATGTACTTTTTTACTCATACATTTTCCCTGACACCCAAAAGGACTCGTTACAATTTGAACGCTTAGTAGTACAGGAAAATGGTCAAATTCACGCACTTATCAAGAGAAAGTCCCTGGTCATCCCTACTGCCTCTGATCTGAAAGACTCACTATAATAATATGCCATTTAGCAGACGCTTTTATCCAAAGCGACTTGCAGTCATACATTTTTGTGTATGGGTGGTCCTGGGGATCGAACCCACTACCTTGGCGTTACAAGCGCCGTGCTCTACCAGTTGAGCTACAGAGGACCACCTAAGCACAAATGCTTTGTTTGTAAATGATGTCTGAATGTTGGAGTGTGCCCCTGGCTGTCAAAAAAAGAGAGAAGGAAATCATGCCGTCTGGTTTGCTTAATATAAGGAATTTGATGTATAGCATTTACTTTGTACTTTTACTCAAGTATGACAATTGAGTACTTTTTTCCACCTCTGTTTGAGCCACAGCTAGTTATAACTACGGTAACAATCTAATCACATCATAACATCATTGTTTTCGCAAGACCAAGTGTAGAATCTTGCAGTGTGTGACACCCCTTCTGTGCCAGATCGTTTAGCGTTCGCAGCACCACTACGTTGGCAAGACAAAAAAACCTACAGGAAAACGGTCGTTTAATGTGAGATGGTCAGCGATGTTAGGATTTAGACAGTTGTGTAGTGTACACCCGGCATTAGTGCTGCAACTCTTTTGGTTGTACTAGTTACATTATTGGAGTTGTGTGTATAAAATATATATATATATAAATATATATATATATATATATATATATATATATACACACACACACACACTACTGTTCAAAAGTTTGGGGTCACTAGAAATGTCCTTGTTTTCCATGAAAACATACATGAAATTAGTTAGAATAGGAAATATAGCAAATGAATAGGAAATGTAGTCATTGACAAGGTTAGAAATAATGATTTTTAATTGAAATAATAATTGTGTCCTTCAAACTTTGCTTTCGTCAAATAATCCTCAATTTGCAGCAATTACAGCCTTGCAGACCTTTGGCATTCTAGTTGTCAATTTGTTGAGGTAATCTGAAGAGATTTCACCCCATGCTTCCTGAAGCACCTCCCACAAGTTTGATTGGCTTGATGGGCACTTCTTACGTACCATACGGTCAAGCTGCACCCACAACAGCTCAATAGGGTTGAGATCCAGTGACTGTGCTGGCCACTCCATTATTGACAGAATACCAGCTGACTGCTTCTTCCCTAAATAGTTCTTGCATAGTTTGGAGCTGTGCTTTGGGTCATTGTCCTGTTGTAGGAGGAAGTTGGCTCCAATCAAGCGCCGTCCACAGGGTATGGCATGGCGTTGCAAAATTGAGTGATAGCCTTCCTTCTTCAAGATCCCTTTACCCTGTACAAATCTCCCACTTTACCACCACCAAAGCACCCCAGACCATCACATTGCCTCCACCATGCTTGACAGATGGCATCAAGCACTCCCCCAGCATCTTTTCATTTGGTTCATGCGTCTCACAAATGTTCTTCTTTGTGATCCGAACACCTCAAACTTTGATTCGTCTGTCCATAACACTTTTTTCCAATCTTCCTCTGTCCAGTGTCTGTGTTATTTTGCCCATCTTAATCTTTTCTTTTTATTGGCCAGTCTGAGATATGGCTTTTTCTTTGCAACTCTGCCTAGGTCAGCATCCCGGAGTCGCCTCTTCACGGTGTTTTGCGGGTACTATTTAATGATGCTGCCAGTTGAGGACCTGTGAGGCGTCTGTTTCTCAAACTAGACACTAAAGTATTTGTACTCTTGCTCAGTTGTGCACCGGGGCCTCCCACTCTTTCTATTCTGGTTAGAGCCAGTTTGCGCTGTTCTGTGAAGGGAGTAGTACACAGCGTTGTACGAGATCTTCAGTTTCTTGGCAATTTCTCGCATGGAATAGCATTCATTTCTCAGAACAAGAATACTGACGAGTTTCAGAAAAAAGTTCTTTGTTTCTGGCCATTTTGAGCCTGTAATCGAACCCACAATTGCTGATGCTCCAGATACATTTACATTAACTAGTCTCAAGAACGCCACTTTTATTGCTTCTTTAGTCAGCACAACAGTTTTCAGCTGTGCTAACATAATTGCAAAAGGGTTTTCTAATGATCAATTAGCCTTTTTAAGATGATAAACTTGGATTAGCAAACAACATGCCATTGGAACACAGGACTGATGGTTACTGATAATGGGCCTCTGTTCACCTATGTAGATATTCCATTAAAAATCAGCCGTTTCCAGCTACAATAGCCAATTACAACATTAACAATGTCTACACTGTATTTCTGATCAATTTGATGTTCTTTTAAATGGACAAAAAAATTGCTTTTCTTTCGAAAACAAGGACTTTTCTAAGTGACCCCAAACTTTTGAACGGTAAAGAATAATAGTATCTATATGTTAGCAAAAATTGATATGCTTGTTGAATGGCCATTTATCAGATCTCTGTCAAATTAAAGACCATAGATCTTTGAACACCCTGCAAAAGACAGTCGCCTGTAATGGTTAGATATCCTATTTTGTGCTACCATCTAGTGGTGGAATACAGATGCCATCAGGGTTGGGGTCAATTCTTTGCCTAGCTTACCCATTCACATTGCTCTGGGCAAACTGAGGTTTCATCTCCACGATGATTCTGGATTCGCCTCCTCCCTTGATTTCTAGAACGCGAACACATTATGAACGTTCTGATTGGTCCCAGAAACCGATGGGTTGGACCAGAGCCAGCCTACTCGCCGACTCACCCTGAATTTAATTCTGATGTTCTATTGATCGCTATATACATTCATTCTGATTCTGCCATCCTAGAAGTCGCTTTCTGTAACTTCAAAATAATTGGCGTTGTACAAAACAAATTCATCAGTGATTGGATTGTCTCTAACAAATCTAACCAATCAGAGTATCAAACTTGATAACGTCGTCATGTAGGCCGGCTGTAGACCAACCCATCGGTTTCTGGGACCAATCAGAACGGTCAGTCCATAGGTCCCTCTCCTCACAAGGAACACATTTACCGTAAGAACCAATAAAGTCCAACTTGATAGATTTTCCGCCATTTAGAATTTTGTGAAATACACTTAAAACGCTACTTCTCTGGCACTGAATTACCAATCTTTGCAAAACTTGATATATGGTTTCTATGGACAAAGGTCTGTAAACACATTATAATCCAGACTAGTACTATCAAACAAACATGTCCACAACTGACCAATAAACATTCACGTGGGTGTGGTCTGTCAAATAAATACATATAAATCGGTCACGGATATTTGTATTGTAACGAAACTTGGTACATATGTTCCAAACACTGCGAAGACTCAATATATGTAAGCACATGGAGCTATAACAGATACATTTTTATATTTATTTTGTTTGACTCAGAGTGATGAAATTTGAGCTTAACACATTCTATGCTTGCTTCGAGGCAGACAATACCGAGCCATCCAGAAAAGGTCCTCGCTGCTCCAGACGACCAGGTGCTGTCGCTCTTCGAGGCTGATGTGAGGAAAACTCTCAAAAGAGTGAATACTTACAAAGCCGTTGGCCCAGACGGCATCCCTGGCCGCGTCCTCAGAATGTGCGCTGACCAGCTGGGGGGGGGGGGCGTCTTCTCTGACATCTTCCACCTGTCCCTGACCCAGGCTGTAGTCCCCACTTCCTTCAAGGAGATCTTCGTCGTCCCAGTGACCCCAAAAAAACAAGGTGACATGCCAAAATGACTATCGCCCAGTCGCACTCACCCCTGTCTTCATGAAGTGCTTGGAGAGGCTGGTCATGGCCCACATCAAGGCCAGCATGCCAGACACACTGGACCCGCTCCAATCTGTCTACCGCTGCAACAGGATCCATCGCTATTCCCACGGCTGTAACACATCTGGATAAGAGGAACACATATCTGAGAATGCGGTTCATTGACTACAGTTCGACATTCAACACTATTGTTCCCTCCAAGCTCATCACCAAGCTCAGAAACCCTGGGTCTGGACACCACCCCTCTGCAACTGGATCCTGGACGTCCTGACGGGCCGACCACAACACACGCTGTGAACAGGCTTGGCAACAACACCTCCTCCACACTGACTCCCCAGGGGTGTGTCCTCAGCCCTCTGCTGTACTGTGTGGCTTTGCACGACACCACGGTTGTAGGCCTGACAACGATGAGTCAACCTATAGGGAGGAGGTCCCCACTTGTCCGAATTTTCCTTGTTTTACCATCCTTGTGAGGACTTCTGGTGCCCACTAGGATAGTGAAACCAAACACACACACACACACACAAAACACACAAACACAATATACATTCAGGCTACACGATTACTGCTACCAGACTCTTATTTACTATTGCTAATACTGCACAATTTAAACACTTGCCCCCCCAAACCCCCTTTAATATAATAATAATATATAATATGCCATTTCTCTGATACGTGTGTAAATATTGTTCTTATGCTAAAATGTTTATTGTATTCTACAGGGACATTTACTTTATGTTCGTATACTTCTCTTTCTTATCGTATTGTTATTTATTATTGTCCAGAAGGAACCAGAAGTAGCATTTCGTTGGACGGCGTATACCACGAGTGTCCTTGAAACACGTGTAATGGCTGATGTATTTGGTGCTGCTCTTCTTGTCTGTAAACACATCAGTCAGACAGGAGGACTCTGGTCATCAGGCTGTTTGTTTAGCAGACATACGAAAACAAAAAAGGCGGCCAGTGGGATTCCAGTGGGATTCCAGTGTAATGCCGGTATGATGCCAGTATGATACCAGTAAAATGCCAGTGCGATGCCAGTGTAATGCCGGTATGATGCCAGTATGATACCAGTAAAATGCCAGTGCGATGCCAGTGTAATGCCGGTATGATGCCAGTATGATACCAGTAAAATGCCAGTGCGATGCCAGTGTAATGCCGGTATGATGCCAGTCTGATACCAGTAAAATGCCAGTGCGATGCCAGTGTAATGCAGGTATGATACCAGTAAAATGCCAGTACGATGCCTGTGTGATGCCAGTTTAATTCCGGTATGATGCCAGTATGATACCAGTAAAATGCCAGTACGATGCCTGTGTGATGCCAGTGGAATGCCGGTATGATGCCAGTATGATACCAGTAAAATGCCAGTACGATGCCAGTGTTTTGGATTCTACCTGGCGTTTAGTTTTTTTTACCTTCTCACCTGTGATTCAGCCTAGACGTACTTTAGACAGAGAACTACCAGATAACATCTGATACAATATAGCATAAACACAAATATCAAGCAAACCTGGCTCAAGTAATTCTATTGTACTGTAGCTTTAATATATTTACATTGTTCTCTTTACAGAAATACCCAACCACAGAACGGACATCGCCATTTAAAGACGCTCTCTGTGGTGACTGGATGATGCTTCTGTCAGAATTACATTTTCTTTCTTATAAACAATGAAGTGCCGTGTCTGTTCTAGATTTAAGAGAACGATAAGTTGTACTACCCATTCTATGTCTATGCTAGAATCATTCCCAGTCTCATCTGTTTCCTTATGAGTTCCCGTTAGATCACAGATAGATCAATTGTTTTGGTAGGCTGGGTCCCGGAAGTGATTATGTTCCTCACGACCCTCCTGCTGTGACCGGAGATCACGTCTGCATCCCAAATTGCACCATATTCTCTATATAGTGCACCTTGGTCAAAAGTAGTGCACTATATAGGGAATAGAATGCTATTTGGGACGCATCCCACATATCCTGTTCTGAGTAATACTGACTAATGAGGAGACACTCAATAACCCCTTCAATAAACAGACTGTTCTCTTCAGGAGTTAATGGACATTTAAACCAAGTAGCTGGCCAACACTGCAACACGCGCAAGATTTGGAGATGAATGGACATTCAGATTCACTCTTTCAAATTTGGTTGACCACCAAATGTGTCCATTGCAGAAAAGTGTCCAAACCAGTGGAGGCTGCTGAGGGGAGGACGGCTCATAATAATGACTGGAACGGAGTAAATGGAATGGCATCACACACCTGGGAACCATGGAAACCATGTGTTTCCATGGAATGGTATCACACACCTGGAAACCATGTGTTTGATGTATTTGATACCATTACACTCATTCCACTCCAGCCATTAGCACGAACCCGTCCTCCCCAATTAAGGTGTCACCAACCTCCTGTGGTCCAAACCACAGCCCTATCTAGGGGGTGAGAGGATTAAATTAGATCACGCTTTGTCGGGCTATGCATATTTTAAAGGCAACGTTTCGCATTCGCGGAGGTAAACGCTGCTTATGTTAGCTCAATCGGAAATTACCTTTTAAAATGTCAAGCTTGCTATTACGTGGATCTACCTCTGATCGGATTGAATCCCATCTTAAATGATTAGCTAATTGTTATTTTTTATTCTTCCCTGTACTCCCTTCATCCTCCTCCTTTTCTCTTATCCTCCTCTCCTCCTTTCTCAGCGTGTGTAGGACCTCTGCCAGGTAAACTGTCCCTCCCCCTCCTCCTCCTCCTCCTCCTCCATCATTGAGGTGTTCCTGTGTGTGTGACCGAGTGCTGGGTCTCTCTCTCCTCATCATGGTCTCCCTCCTCCTCCCGGGGGGTAGCATGGTACTGGTACTGCCTCTCTGCCCCTGCCCGTACCCCCGACACCCCCCGACCTCGTCCCCTTCCTCTCCTCCCCCTTCAGAAACTCAGCCACCACCCTGAAGTACTCCAACACAGCCACGTGACTCCAGTTACCTCCACCGTCTCCCTCCCCCTGTACTCCCTCCTCCAGTCCGAACCCGCAGTGCCCGCCCCTCTCCGTCAGCGCCAGCAGGAAGTAAGGGTTGTTCTGGAAGAGGGCGAGGGGCAGGGTGGAGGGGGGCGGCAGGAGGGGGTCGTCACGGCTACAGAGGCAGAGCACAGGAACCGCCACCTCGTCTGCGTCCCTCAGTGGTTCGTTCCTCTCCCAGTAACCTCTCCCCGCTCCCCCAGCACCCAGGCTGCCACCCCACCTACCCCTGCTACCCCAGCTCCCCTAAGGGAGGGTGGGGGAGCAGTGGCCCCTGTGGCACCTGGTCTGGCTCCAGAGGTGGAGGCTGGAGCTCCAGGGATGTGTGTGTAGGCCCCAGGCGGGAAGGGTCCTGTTGGGTGTTGGTTGGGTGCTGTGGCCCCTGCTCTGTTGGTTGGAACCCTGGGATTGGAGGCAAGGGTGGGGGAGATGGTTTTGGACCTGGAAATGGCCTCCAGTTTGGGGTTGTGGGGTCCCGTCAGATGGGGGGTGTTCAGTGGGGGTACAGCAGCCCCTGGTTTGGTGGTTGGTGTCCCACTGGCGGTTCTGGTCGCTGGGGTCGGTGTGTGACTGGTTGGGTGGTGGGGGATGTTGGGTCGCAGTGCGGAGCAGAACAGGGTCTCTTCAAAGTCTCTGAGGGAAGAACAGTGGAGAGCCCTGTCCACGTCTAACACCCCACTAAGGGCACTGGCATACCTGGGGAGGGAAAGTTTTGGGGAGGGAGAAGGAGTCAGAACATAATCATGTCTCTGAAGCTTTAGCTCAGCTTACCAACCCCATCATGACTATGGCCGGGATTCAATGCAAGGCATGTTGGGGTAGCGCACTATAATGGACTTCTCAAGGTAATTTACAGTTGAGCCGACAACGTTTATCATGAAGGTGATCTCCGCAAATGCAGGGGAAAATGACTTCTAAAAGGTACACAGTCTGGTGTAACAGTAGTCTGTGCTATAACATACCTTGCTTTGAATCATAATGATCATCATCATCATCACTCTCCTACCTGCTGAGCTGCAGTTTGCGGTGGACCAGCGCCCCCCAGCGGTAGAGTGGCGGCAGGGGCGTGTCAAACCACAGCTGGCCCTGCAGGACAGGTGAGACGCAGGCTGCAGCCGTCAGGTAAGAGGAGGAGCCACACTCTCCCAAGTAGGACAGCAGCAGGCCCGACCCAGAACCCTCGCTCACCGCTACCAGCGCGGAGGACGGGTGCCGGCTACGCACATACGCTACCGCCTGGAGGACACGGGGTCAAAGGGTCGTTTTTAATATCGCTACAAAACTAGCTAGCCTACTGATATTACTACACTCACTAGGAGAGTTCCTAGGACTAGTTAAATAGTCTCACTAGGATGGTTCCTAGGACTAGTTAAATGGTCTCACTAGGAGGGTTCCTAGGACTAGTTAAATAGTCTCACTAGGATGGTTCCTAGGACTAGTTAAATGGTCTCACTAGGATGGTTCCTAGGACTAGTTAAATGGTCTCACTAGGATGGTTCCTAGGACTAGTTAAATGGTCTCACTAGGATGGTTCCTAGGACTAGTTAAATGGTCTCACTAGGATGGTTCCTAGGACTAGTTAAATGGTCTCACTAGGATGGTTCCTAGGACTAGTTAAATGGTCTCACTAGGACTAGTTAAATGGTCTCACTAGGATGGTTCCTAGGACTAGTTAAATGGTCTCACTAGGAGGGTTCCTAGGACTAGTTAAATGGTCTCACTAGGAGGGTTCCTAGGACTAGTTAAATGGTCTCACTAGGAGGGTTCCTAGGACTAGTTAAATGGTCTCACTAGGATGGTTCCTAGGACTAGTTAAATGGTCTCACTAGGATGGTTCCTAGGACTAGTTAAATGGCCTAGGACTAGTTAAGTGGCCTAGGCCTACCTAGATGGTCTGTAACCTGAGGTAATGTGTGCATGGAGACCATGTTGTATGCATGTTTCCCATTCAGCATTCGTATGTTCAACATTATATACAATATCATTATTAGGTCAATTATAAACCATACAATTATTATGATAATATTATTGTCTACCCTACCTGCACCAGGTCAGCAGAGTCTCCAAACTCAGTCAGCCGTGGCGTGGTGAGAGGGCATCCCCCCGTGCCCCTACGGTGAAACACGAGGGTGTAGAAACCCTGATGGAGCGCCATTCTACACAGACCCCTCAGGTGGGGCGTCACCCCTCCCCAGGAGTGAGGGATGAGAAGGAGGATTGGAGGCGTGGAGGTGTGGCACCCCAATGCCTTCCCCCCAGGAAGGTGCTCTTTCCCCCTCTCCCGTTCCGCCCCCTCTCCCCCCCTTACCCCCACAGCCCAGTCCAGAGCCACTATCCCCCCGTCTTTCAGTAGGAGGTGTTCCCGAGTAAAGGTGACCTCCTCTAGTCCCTGGTCTCCTGCAGTCAGGCCACCCAATACCAAGCTTGAGAGGGTCTGGAGGTGGGGGTCCCCCCTGGGCCACGGGGCCAGTCTGGGTCTGGCCAGGGAACCACAGTACTGGAGCAGGAACCGGGCCAGGGCTGTGGGTTTACAGGCTAGAGTGGGTCCTGGGGTTGAGAATGGGTCTGGGGCTGGATGTGATCCCAAGCCAAGGCCCAGTCCTCTCTCCCTACCCCAGCCTTTCTCTGGTGAAGGTCCTGTGGTTAGGCCTGGGGGTGATCCATGTCCCTGTGTTCCTCCCCTCTCCTTGCCCAAGCTCCAGCCTTCCTGCACTCCTCCCCTCTCCTTGCCCCAGTCTGGCTCTGTCTCAGGGTGGTAGATGGGGAGCTCCAGGACCCAGCACAGTGCCACCCACAGACACCAGGCGGCAGCCCTCACCCCCAGTCTCGCCCTTCGCTGTACCGGGGGCCAACGGAGAGCCAGGGAGAACAGGAGCAGCAGCAGAGAGGGCAGGAGGCACAAGACCCCGTCACACTGCCACTCACAGGAGAAGACGACATCCTGCTCAGTGGCCATTGTTACCGTGTTTAGAACCAGGTCTAGAACTCCACAATGTCCAGGTCTAGAACTCCACAATGTCCAGGTCTAGAACTCCACAATGTCCAGGTCTAGAACTCTAGAATGTCCAGGTCTAGAACTCTAGAATGTCCAGGTCTAGAACTCTAGAATGTCCAGGTCTAGAACTCTAGAATGTCCAGGTCTAGAACTCTAGAATGTCCAGGTCTAGAACTCCAGAATGTCCAGGTCTAGAACTCTAGAATGTCCAGGTCTAGAACTCTAGAATGTCCAGGTTTAGAACTCCACAATGTCCAGGTCTAGAACTCTAGAATGTCCAGGTCTAGAACTCTAGAATGTCCATGTCACCTTACCCTCTCTCTCTTTTAGATACCAAATATATTTCCCTCTCACCCTCTTTTCTATCTCTCCGACCTCTCTCCTTCTCTACTCTCCCCAACCCCCTGTCAGTCCCTCCCTCCCTCCCTAAATCATTAGCAATCAGTGCTGGGCTCAAACTCACCATAGATATAGAGTGAAAAGAACAAACACAACCCTTTTTATTCCTTGTCTACACAGAGCAGGTCATTTGGTTCAACAGAGAACAGGTACACATGTTGCACTGAGCAAACATGAATATCTAAACTCAACCAAAGTGGTCACATCAACAATAGGCTGTTGCTAAACTAGGGTTTATATGGTCACACACACACACACACACACACACACACACACACACACACACACACACACACACCAGGGATACTGTTAGCGGCGACAGCTGGCTTTTGGCCTTTAAAAAAAAATAGAAAAAGCTGATTAAATAAAATTGGCAACTTCTACAGGAGAAGGGAAAGATGCCCATTGTGATGTAATGTTTTTTTATCCGTTAATGGAAATACCAGTTGACCGGTCATGCTTATTGGTCTATAGCAGGGCTTTCCGACCCTTTTCCCGGAGCGCTACCGTCCTGTAGGTTTTCACTCCAACCCTAGTCTAGCGCAGCCGATTCTAATAATTAGCTGGTTGATAAACTGAACCAGGTTACATAAATATTCATTATGTATCTTATTTATCACAGCATACAGAGCCTATGAGAGGAACATCTGACAGACAGAGCTTGTATAATCCCTATCATTGCACAACAAATGCAATCATGTGTTAAAAATAGTTTTTGGCCATGATAACTACTATTATTATTTCTCAACTGGTAATTGAAGCGCTTCCCATTCGCCATTAAATGCATAGACAACAGAAGGCAGGCTTCTTCAGCGCGTCACACACCACTTTGCAATGAGCTGGAGGCAGTATGCATTCTGAAAACATATACAGTGGGGGAAAAAAAGTATTTAGTCAGCCACCAATTGTGCAAGTTCTCCCACTTAAAAAGATGAGAGAGGCCTGTAATTTTCATCATAGGTACACGTCAACTATGACAGACAAATTGAGAAAAAAAATCCAGAAAATCACATTGTAGGATTTTTAATGAATTTATTTGCAGATTATGGTGGAAAATAAGTATTTGGTCACCTACAAACAAGCAAGATTTCTGGCTCTCACAGACCTGTAACTTCTTCTTTAAGAGGCTCCTCTGTCCTCCACTCGTTACCTGTATTAATGGCACCTGTTTGAACTTGTTATCAGTATAAAAGACACCTGTCCACAACCTCAAACAGTCACACTCCAAACTCCACTATGGCCAAGACCAAAGAGCTGTCAAAGGACACCAGAAACAACATTGTAGACATGCACCAGGCTGGGAAGACTGAATCTGCAATAGGTAAGCAGCTTGGTTCGAAGAAATCAACTGTGGGAGCAATTATTAGGAAATGGAAGACATACAAGACCACTGATAATCTCCCTCGATCTGGGGCTCCACGCAAGATCTCACCCCGTGGGGTCAAAATGATCACAAGAACGGTGAGCAAAAATCCCAGAACCACACGGGGGGACCTAGTGAATGACCTGCAGAGAGCTGGGACCAAAGTAACAAAGCCTACCATCAGTAACACACTATGCCGCCAGGGACTCAAATCCTGCAGTGCCAGACGTGTCCACCTGCTTAAGCCAGTACATGTCCAGGCCCGTCTGAAGATTGCTAGAGTGCATTTGGATGATCCAGAAGAGGATTGGGAGAATGTCATATGATCAGATGAAACCAAAATATAACTTTTTGGTAAAAACTAAACTCGTCGTGTTTGGAGGACAAAGAATGCTGAGTTGCATCCAAAGAACACCATACCTACTGTGAAGCATGGGGGTGGAAACATCATGCTTTGGGGCTGTTTTTTCTGCAAAGGGACCAGGACGACTGATCCGTGTAAAGGAAAGAATGAATGGGGCCATGTATCGTGAGATTTTGAGTGAAAACCTCCTTCCATCAGCAAGGGCATTGAAGATGAAACGTGGCTGGGTCTTTCAGCATGACAATGATCCCAAACACACCGCCCGGGCAACGAAGGAGTGGCTTCGTAAGAAGCATTTCAAGGTCCTGGAGTGGCCTAGCCAGTCTCCAGATCTCAACCCCATAGAAAATCTTTGGAGGGAGTTGAAAGTCCGTGTTGCCCAGCGACAGCTCCAAAACATCACTGCTCTAGAGGAGATCTGCATGGAGGAATGGGCCAAAATACCAGCAACAGTGTGTGAAAACCTTGTGAAGACTTACAGAAAACGTTTGACCTGTGTCATTGCCAACAAAGGGTATATAACAAAGTATTGAGAAACTTTTGTTATTGACCAAATACTTATTTTCCACCATAATTTGCAAATAAATTCATAAAATTTTCTGGAAAAAAAATTCTCATTTTGTCTGTCATAGTTGACGTGTACCTATGATGAAAATTACAGGCCTCTCATCTTTTTAAGTGGGAGAACTTGACCAATTGGTGGCTGACTAAATACTTTTTTTTCCCCATTGTAGCTACTTAATTGTTTGAAACCTGAACGTTTTACTACATATAATGAGGCATGTTTCAGCCTAGGCTAAATCCGACCATATCCTTTTCTACTATGGGGGATAGTAGATTGACGCTTTCCCTAAATAACTTGATTAAATTACCACAAAATAATATATATATATATATATATATGTGGACACCCCTTCAAATTAGTGGATTTGGCTATTTCAGCCACACCCGTTGCTGACAGGTGTATAAAATCGAGCACACAGCCGTGCAATCTCCGCCATTGGACTCTGGAGAAGTGGAAAAGCGTTCTCTGGAGTGATGAATCACTCCTCACCATCTGGCAGTCCGACGGATTAATCTGGGTTTGGCGGATGCCAGGAGAACGCTACCTGCATGAATGCATAGTGCCAAATGGAAAGTTTGGTGGAGGAGGAATAATGGTCTGGGGCTGTTTTCATGGTTCGGGCTAGGCCCCTTAGTTCCAGTGAAGAGGAATCTTAATGCTACAGCATACAATGACATTCTACACGATTCTGTGCTTCCAACTTTGTGGCAACAGTTTGGGAAGGCCCTTTCCTGTTTCAGCATGACAATGCCCCCTGCACAAAGCAAGGTCCATACAGAAATGGTTTGTTGGGATCGGTGTGGACAAACTTGACTGGCCTGCACAGAGCCCTGACCTCAACCCCATTGAACACCTTTGGGATGAATTGGAACGCCGACTGCGAGCCAGGCCTAATCTCCCAACATCAGTGCCCGACTTCACTAATGCTCGTGGCTGAATGGAAGCAAGTCCCTGCAGCAATGTTCCAACATCTAGTGGAAAGCCTTCCCAAAGAGTGGAGGCTGTTATTGCAGCAAAGGGTGGACCAACTCCATATTAATGCCCATGATTTTGGAATGAGATGTTTGACGAGCAGTTGTCCGCATACTTTTGTCAAATTGGTGTATATAGCCTAATTAGCCTACTCCTCTCTATAGTTAAATCAATAATATCATTCAAAATAACCTACTAAAGCATGATTTGGCCACAGAGGATCATTCGCTTCCCCTAGCCTTAAAAATAAATATTGTGGATTGTTTTAAATCGCATTGCCTACAGTCAGAAGGAAAGTGGGCAGCGTGCACCACAAATAGATGATGGTTGAGTTGCAACTGTCCGTGAAAAGTAGAGACCCAGCCAGGCATATCGCAATGTGGTAAAAGTGAAGTGGTCTGAATACTTTCTGAATGCACTCAAGCTCTGTCAGGTCGGATGGGGAGCATCGCTGCACAGCTTTTTTCGGGTCTCTCCAGACATCTTCGATCTGGTTCAAGTCCGGGCTCGGGCTGGACTTGAACCCTTTCATCAAGGATCTCTCTGTACTTTGCTCCGTTCATCTTTCCCTAGATCCTGACTCTAGTCTCCCAGTCCCTGTCGCTGAAAAACATCCCCACAGCATGATGCTGCCACCACCATGCTTCACCATAGGGATGGTGCCAGGTTTCCTCCAGACGTGACGCTTGGCATACAGTCCAAAGAGTTCAATCTTGGTTTCATCAGACGAGGGAATCTTGTTTCTCATGGTCTGAGAGTCCTTTAGGTGCCTTTTGGTAAACTCCAAGCGGCCTCTCATATGCCTTTTACTGAGGAGTGGCTTCCGTCTGGCCACTCTACCATAAAGGCCTGATTGGTGGAGTGCTGCAGAGATGGTTGTCCTTCTGGAAAGTTCTCCCATCTCCACAGAGGAACTCTGGAGCTCTGTCATGTCAGAGTGACCATCGGGTTCTTGGTCACCTCCCTGACCAAGGCCCTTCTCCCCCGAATTTCTCAGTTTGGCCGGGCGGCCAGCTCTAGGAAGAGTCTTGGTGGTTCCAAACTGACGCACTGGCAACTGTGGGACCTTATTTAGACAGGTGTGTGCTTTTCCAAGTCATGTCCAATCAATGGAAACAGGATGCACCTGAGCTCAATTTCAAGTGTCATACCAAGGGGTCTGAATACTTATGTACATAAAGTATTTCTGTTTTTTATTTTTAATAAATGTGTATTATGGGGTATTGTGTGTAGATTGATGAGGAAAACAATTTAATTTAATCAATTTTAGAATAAGGCTGTAATGTAACAATATGTGGAAAAAGTGAAGGGGTCTGAATACTTTCCGAATGCTCTGTATGGTTCCGGTACATTTCTCAAATGTCTGGTAAATTTTAAATGTCAGGCACCTCATTTTCATAATGGAAACCCTGACACACACACACACACACACACACACACACACACACACACACACACACACACAGCCATCAGAGGTTAAACAGTAGCTCTGAGGTCTGGTCATTGATTCTGAGAACAGCAGTAGATTTCACTTTGTTCTCTCTCTCTCTTGCTGTGTGTGTGTGTGTGTGTGTGTGTCTGTGTGTGTGTGTCTGTGTGTGTGTGTGTGTGTGTGTGTGTGTGTGTGTGTGTGTGTGTGTGTGTGTGTGTGTGTGTGTGTGAGTGTGTGTTTGTGTGTGCGTGTGTTAGCGTGTGTGTGTGTGTGTGTGTGTGTGTGTGTGTGAGAGAGATAGGGAGGGGAGACTGGGTGATTTGGCGCCACCTTCTGGCCTAATACCTAATAACACACAGCTACCATAAAAGCAGCTCCATAAGAAAAATGAAACGATGGATGAAACCTTTTTTAAAAAACAGTTTTTATTGTCTCGTCCTTTACAGAACACAAAACTCTTTTTACATTTTTGAAATTTTTATATCGCACTATTTACATTTTGAGAAGGTTGACAGATCCAGAGATGGTAATTACTGAGTGTTGGTCGGCGATGGACGGATAAGGTGTGTGTGTGATCCAGACGCACTTAGAGTGAGAAACCTTTCGGCAAAACCTATCCTCTGAAAACAATAATAAAAAATAAAAAAACACTACAGTTTACTATAGAATACTACAGGACTTACTATAGAATTCTGTATTAAACTGTAGTATACTGTAGAATACTATACTACACATGGTAGTATCCCTCGATCATGTGTAGTACTTAGTATATAATGTTTGTATACTGTAGAATACTATAGTAAATACTACAGTATTATCCACAAAATAACACTGTAGTAAATACTACAATAATATCGGCAAAAACCATTTTTTTTATATAGTAAATACAGTATTCAATTTGCATATACCCTGCCCATTCCCCTCCCCCATATTCCAATTTGTGCCACCCATAAGTGAGAAACCTACATGCCAAGTATAGACGATATACTGTCTTCCTTACAGGTTATAGAAAAGAGCGGAAGCGCTGAACTCTGTTCCCAACAGTTTATGGAACATTTGCTCTTTTAGTATTTCTCCAGTAGGTTTCCCACTTCTATGTCAAAGTTAATAAAAACATTTGTGTAAATACTACAGTATCCTACAGTGTGCAAAAACACAACAGTAAATACTACTATTTTTACTACAGTATTTATACTATAATAAACGTTGAATACTACAGTATACTACAGTAAATACTACAGTATTTTTTCATATGGGAACTTTCACAAAATTTCCAGGTTTTCCAAAAATCCTGGTTGGAGTATTCCAGAACTCCGGCTTATTCCCTCCTGATTCCAGAATTCTTCAAACCGGGATTTCTGGAAAACCTGGGAATTTGGGGGAAATGACTGAAATTTTATGACCCTACTAACAACTCACTCACTCACAACCCTTTCCTCATACAGTAAGTTCAACTGACATCTCTCTCTAGGGGCCGAGCATTGGTGTGGTGTGTGTTTTAGTTTTTGGGGGTGGACGTTATGTGTGTTTGAAGTTAGGGGTTATTGGGGTTGTTAGGGCGGGATTCATTTAAAGGCAGGTTGCAGCGCTGCACACTGCACTAACGACAATGCGCCTTTAAAGGTCAAGTGCAATGTGCTTGTTGATTGTGCCTTTGATTGAATCACACCCTGGCTGTGTATGTAAGGTCAGTAAGGTTATTGTGCAGTGTGTGTTGGGGGTATGTGCATTATGTGTGTGAATGGTGGGTTTGTTGCTATGTGTGTGTGTGTGGGTTGTTACAGTGTGTTTTCACATTGTATTTGTGTGTGTGTGTGGGGGGGGGTGTCAGGCTGTGCCGTTGGTGTACTTGGATAGTTTATTCTCCAGGTCACAGATTCTCTTCTCCTGAGACAGAACTGTCGCCTTGAGATTCTGAACTTCCTCCAACAACCGCTCTACCAACTGAGGCTGGGGAGAGGGATGGAGGAAGGAGAGATGGAGGAAGGAGAGATGGAGAGATGGAGGAAGGAAGAGGGGTAAGGAGAGATGGAGGAAGGAAGAGGAGGAAGGAGAGATGGAGGAAGGAAGAGGGGGAAGGAGAGATGGAGGAAGGAAGAAGGAGAAGGAGAGATGGAGGAAGGAAGAGGGGTAAGGAGAGATGGAGGAAGGAAGAGGGGTAAGGAGAGATGGAGGAAGGAAGAGGAGGAAGGAGAGATGGAGGAAGGAAGAGGGGGAAGGAGAGATGGAAGAAGGGGAAGGAGAGATGGAGGAAGGAAGAGGGGGAAGGAGAGATGAAGGAAGAGGGGGAAGGAGAGATGGAGGAAGGAAGAGGGGGAAGGAGAGATGAAGGAAGCGGGGGAAGGAGAGATGGAGGAAGGGAAAGAGAGGAGTGTAGAAAAAGGTAGGAGATGGAAAGAAGGAGAAAAAAACAAGAAAGAGGTCAGAGACAGGACAGACAAGTCAGACAGGTCAGGGACAGGACAGCTACAGGAGAGACAGGTAGGGGACAGGACAGACAGTTCAGGGAGAGACAGGTCAGGGACGGGACAGCTACAAGACAGACAGTAAGGGACAGACAGGTCAGGGACAGGACAGCTACAGGACAGACAGGTCAGGGACAGGACAGCTACAGGACAGGGACAGGACAGACAGGTCAGGGACAGGACAGACAGGTCAGGAACAGGAGAGACAGGTCAGGGACAGAACAGACAGGTCAGGGACAGGACAGACAGGTCAGGGACAGGACAGACAGGTCAGGGACAGGACAGACAGGTCAGGGACAGGACAGACAGGTCAGGAAACGACAGGTCAGGCAAGGGACAGAACAGACAGGTCAGGGACAGGAGAGACAGGTCAGGGACAGGACAGA
Organism: Coregonus clupeaformis; assembly: GCF_020615455.1. Taxonomy (NCBI): domain Eukaryota; kingdom Metazoa; phylum Chordata; class Actinopteri; order Salmoniformes; family Salmonidae; genus Coregonus; species Coregonus clupeaformis. The sequence continues at coordinate 7,473,449 of NC_059204.1, read as the reverse complement.
CAGGTCAGGGACAGAACAGACAGGTCAGGGGACAGAACAGACAGGTCAGGGACAGGATAGACAGGTCAGGGACAGAACAGACAGGTCAGGGACAAGGGTTTTTAGACAAACAGGCATACAGAGGTGATATATTTAGTGTGACTCACGGGCAGGTTGGCTGAGCCGTCGCAGGAAGACATGCTGCGTCTGGGGGTGGGTCTGGAGTCCAGAACATTCTTCCTGGCCACTTTGAGCTCGCGGCTCTTGGGAGGAACGTAGCCGTCCCTCATGGACTGAAGGATGGGGTCCTCATCTTGCCCCTCCAGCCACTCCTCTGGCTCCAGGGCCGGGTCGGGACCCGCCGTGTCTGGATACAGGTCATCCTGGAACAGGTCCGACTGGAGGGGACAGGAGCGGTGGGGTAGATAGTTTTAACAAGCCGTTAATGCAGGGGGTGTCAAACTCATAACTCATATTATGGAGGGCCTAGTTTCTGCAGGTTTTTGGTTTTTCCTTTCAATTAAGACCTAGACAACCAGGTGAGGAGAGTTCCTTACTAATTAGTGACCTTAATTCATCAATCAAGTACAAGGGAGGAACGAAACCCCGCAGACACTCGGTCCTCTGTGGAAAGAGTCTGACACGTGTGTTAATGTAAGGAGAGAGGGGGAGAGCGTGTGGCTTACCTTTCTAGGTACTGTCATGGCAATGGGCTCACACTTCTTGTCATGGAGCTTATATAACCTGGAGAACAGTGAAAAGTCCGATTTAGAGAATAGCCACAACAAATACTCTCACATTAGCCTGCTGAGCTAAAGCCTACACATTGCATGTACCTGTGCATAACGTCCATCCCTAATTGTGTTTGTGTGTGTGTGTGTGTTTGGGTTTATTGGCATGGACCGTGTTACCAAGATTTACCACCCAAACCAACTCTTGGTTCCCGGGATAAATACCTGCGAGAAACTGGTAAATTATAATACATTATTTATATGAACAGCGTGACGTGAAATGGAACTGTTAAATTATATGTGATGTCTAAATCTGGCTTCTCTATGGCCTTCTCTATGCTATCTCTATGATCAATCGTCAACGCTCAGGGTGGGGACAGACAGCTGGTAATTTATTTTCTTGTGACAGGTTCATTTGCTGCAGCATAGCCTATGCTAAAGTAATATTAGGACTGAACGCACGTCTAATTTACACATCTTCATCTTGCTTTCGGGGTCACCTTATTTTGTAATTGTAAAGATTATTATGTTTTTTATTGCAGCTGAAGAGTTTTAAAACAGCCTATCACTCGAATACTGTTGCTTTAAATCAGTGCGCACGCGAGCGCTCTCTCATTCTTTCTCTCGCTCTATCAATTACATTCAAATTGCATCCAAAATAGATAATCCCGTTGAAGATTGATATACAGTGCATTCGGAAAGTATTCAGACCCCTTGGACTTTTTCCACATTTTGTTACGTTACAGCGTTATTCTATAATGGATTCGATTGTTTTTTTCCCCCCTCACATTACCCCATAATGACAAAGCAAAAACAGTTTTTTTGAAATTTTTGCAAATGTATATAAAATAAATAAATAAATATGACATTTACATAAGTATTCAGACCCTTTACTCAGTACTTCTTTTTTTTTTCCTTCTTTTTTTTTGAGGGTAGATGAGCTTTAATATTGCAGATAGATTGTAACTTCCATCAATGTAATTGTCTGCATCACTTCCAATCCCCAATATGTTTTTTTGTCTCGCAAATATACAGTCGTGGTCAAAAGTTTTGAGAATGACACAAGTATTGGTCATCACAAAGTTTGCTGCTTCAGTGTTTTTAGATATTTTTGTCAGATGTTACTATGGTTTTCTGAAGTATAATTACAAGCATTCCATAAGTGTCAAAGGCTTTTATTGACAATTACATTAAGTTTATGCAAAGAGTCAATATTTGCAGTGTTGACCCTTCTTTTTCAAGACCTCTGCAATCCACCCTGGCATGCTGTCAATTAACTTCTGGGCCTCATCCTGACTGATGGCAGCCCATTCTTGCATAATAAATTATTGGAGTTTGTCAGAATACAGTTGAAGTCGGAAGTTTACATACACTTAGGTTGGAGTCATTAAAACTCGTTTTTCAACCACTCCACAAATTTCTTGTTAACAAACTATAGTTTTGGTAAGTCGGTTAGGACATCTACTTTGTGCATGACACAAGTAATTTTTCCAACAATTGCTTACAGACAGATTATTTCACTTATAATTCACTGTATCACAATTCCAGTGGGTCAGAAGTTTACATACACTAAGTTGACTGTGCCTTTAAACAGCTTGGAAAATTCCAGAAAATGATGTCATGGCTTTAAAAGCTTCTGATAGGTTATTTGACATCATATGAGTCAATTGGAGGTGTACCTGTGGATGTATTTCAAGGCCTACTTTCAAACTCAGTTCCTCTTTGCTTGACATCATGGGAAAATCAAAATAAATCAGCCAAGACCTCAGAAAAAAATAGTAGACCTCCACAAGTCTGGTTCATCCTTGGGAGCAATTTCCAAACGCCTGAAGGTACCATGTTCATCTATATAAACAATAGTACGTAAGTATAAACACCATGGGACCACGCAGCCGTCATACCGCTCAGGAAGGAGACGCGTTGTCTCCTAGAGATGGACGTACTTTGGTGTGAAAAGTGCAAATCAATCCCAGAACAACAGCAAAGGACCTTGTGAAGATGCTGGAAGAAACAGGTACAAAATTATCTATATCCACAGTAAAACGAGTCCTATATCGACATAACCTGAAAGGCCACTCAACAAGGAAGAAGCCACTGCTCCAAAACCGCCATAAAAAACCCAGACTACGGTTTGCAACTGCACATGGGGACGAAGATCGTACTTTTTGGAGAAATGTCCTCTGGTCTGATGAAACAAAAATAGAACTGCTTGGCCATAATGACCATCGTTATGTTTGGAGGGAAAAGGTGGTCCTTGCAAGCCGAAGAACACCATCCCAACCGTGAAGCACGGGGGTGGCAGCATCATGCTGTGGGGGTGCTTTGCTGCAGGAGGGACTGGTGCACTTCACAAAATAGATGGCATCATAAGGAAGGAAAATTATGTGGATATATTGAAGCAAGATCTCAAGACATCAGTCAGGAAATTAAAGATTGGTCACAAATGGGTCTTCCAAATGGACAATGACCCCAAGCATACTTCCAAAGTTGTGGCAAAATGGCTTAAGGACAACAAAGTCAAGGTATTGGAGTGGCCATCACAAAGGCCTGACCTCAATCCTATAGAACATTTGTGGGCAGAACTGAAAAAGCCTGTGCGAGCAAGGAGGCCTACAAACCTGACTCAGTTACACCAGCTCTGTCAGGAGGAATGGGCCAAATTTCACCCAACTTATTGTGGGAAGCTTGTGGAAGGCTACCCGACATGTTTGACCCAAGTTAAACCTTTTAAAGCCAATGCTATCAAATACTAATTGAGTTTATGTACACTTCTGACCCACTGGGAATGTGATGAAAGAAATAAAAGCTGAAATAAATCATTCTCTCTACTATTATTCTGACATTTCACATTCTTAAAATAAAGTGGTGATCCTAACTGACCTAAGACAGGGAATTTTTACTAGGATTAAATGTCAGGAATTGTGAAAAACTGAGTTAAAATTTATTTGGCGAGATGTATGTAAACTTCAGACAGGGTTTTTGTTTGTCCACCCGCCTCTTGAGGATTGACCACAAGTTCTCAATGGGATTAAGGTCTGGGCAGTTTCCTGGCCATGGACCCAAAATGTCGATGTTTTGTTCCCTGAGCCACTTAGTTATCACTTTTGCCTTATGGCAAGGTGCTCCATCATGCTGGAAAAGGCATTGTTCGTCACCAAACTGTTCTTGGATGGTTGGGAGAACTTGCTCTCGGAGGATGTGTTGGTACCATTCTTTATTCATGGATGTGTTCTTAGGCAAAATTGTGAGTGAGCCCACTCCCTTGGCTGAGAAGCAACCCCACACATGAATGGTCTCAGGATGCTTTACTGTTGGCATGACACAGGACTGATGGTAGCGCTCACCTTGTCTTCTCCGGACAAGGTGTTTTTTTCCGGATGCCCCAAACAATCGGAAAGGGGATTCATCAGGGAAAATGACTTTACCCCAGTCCTCAGCAGTCCAATCCCTGTACCTTTTGCAGAATATCAGTCTGTCCCTAATGTTTTTCCTGAACCCTTCTATTCTCATCGTTTCTACAGATTGTAAATGGATATTATTATTTTTTGCTAAAAGTATTATTATATTATTGATCGATTGACTATGACTTTTCAGATCACCCAGTAGTGCTATCTGCAGGGTTAGCTCCAGGTAAATATTGCAATCCTTTAGCCATTCCTGGACCCGTGTCCAAAAACAAGCTACAAATGGACAGTACCAAAACAAATGATCTAATGATTCTGTACTTTGTTGAAGCACCAGCGATTACAGCCTTGAGTCTTCTTGGGTATGACGCTACAAGCTTGACACACCTGTATTTGGGGAGTTTCTCCCAGACATTCAGAGTCTTGTCCCGAAGACACTCCTGCGTTGTCTTGGCTGTGTGCTTAGGGTCGTTGTCCTGTTGGAAGGTGAACCTTCTCTCCAGTCTGAGGTCCTGAGCGCTCTGGAGCAGGTTTTCATCAAGGATCTCTCTGTACTTCGCTCCATTCATCTTTCCCTCGATCCTGACTAGTCTCCCAGTCCCTGCCACTGAAAAACATCCCCACAGTATGACGCTGCCACCACCATACTTCACTGTAGGGATGGTGTCAGGTTTCCTCCAGACGTGACGCTTGGCATTCAGCTCAAAGAGTTCAATCTTGGTTTCATCAGACCAGAGAATCTTGTTTCTCATGGTCTGAGAGTCTTTAGGTGACTTTTGGCAAACTCCAATCGGGCTGTCATGTGCCTTTTACTGAGGAGTGGCTTCCGTCTGGCCACTCTACCTTAAAGACCTGATTGGAGGAGTGCTACAGAGATGGTTGTCCTTCTGGAAGGAACTCTGGAGCTCGGTCAGAGTGACCATCAGGTTCTTGGTCACCTACCTGACCAAGGCCCTTCTCCCCCAATTGCTCAGTTTGGCCGGGCGGCCAGCTCTAGGAAGAGTCTTGGTGGTTCCAAACTTTTTCAATTTAAGAATGATGGAAGCCACTGTGTTCTTGGGGACCTTCAATGCTGCAGAATTTTTTTTGTACCCTTCTCCAGATCAGTGCCTCGACACAATCTTGTCTCGGAGCTCTCCGGACAATTCCTTCGACCTCATGGCTTGGTTTTTGCTCTGACATGCACTGTCAACTGTGGGACCTTATATAGACAGGTGTGTGCCTTTCCAAATCATGTCCAATGAATTGAATTTACCACAGGTGGACTCAAATCAAGTTCTAGAAACATCTCAAGGACGATCAATGGAAACAGGTTGCACCTGAGCTCAATTTCAAGTCTCATTGCAAAGGGTCTGAATACTTATGTAAATAAGGTATTTCTGTTTATTTTTAATAAATCTGCAAAAAATTATAAAAACCTGTTTTCGCTTTGTCATTATGGGGTATTGTGTGTAGATTGAGGAGGAAACATGTTTATTTAATCCATTTTAGGATAAGGCTGTAACGTAACAAAATGTGGGAAAAGTCAAGGGGTCTGAATACTTTAGGAATGCACTGTGTATATATATATATATATATATATATATATATATATATATATATACACATACTGGTAACTGCCAAAATTAAGGAAACACTTGAGTAAATGAGAGTTCTGGTGGATCTGTTATGGTGTGGGTAGGGGAGGGAATGGCCGGCAGGGATGTAGCTCAGTTGGTAGAGCATGGTGTTTGCAACTCCAGGGTTGTGGGTTCGATTCCCACGGGGGGCCAGTATGAAAAATAATAAAATAATGTATGCACTCACTAACTGTAAGTCGCTCTGGATAAGAGCGTCTGCTAAATGACAAAAATGTAAATGTAAAATGTGTGGGGTGCATTTTCCTGGCGTGGTTAAGGTCCACTCAACCCCTTAAACACCAATAAATACGCAGCCATTCTGAGTGATCACCTTCAACCTATGGTAGAATAATTTATATCCAGGATGACAATGCCCCCATCCACAGGGCACGAGTGGTTTTGATGAGCATGAAAGCAATGTAGGCCGTCCCAACCCAATTCAACACCTATGGGAGATTCTGGACCGTCCCAACCCAATTCAACACCTATGGGAGATTCTGGGCCGTCCCAACCCAATTCAACACCTATGGGAGATTCTGGGCCGTCCCAACCCAATTCAACACCTATGGGAGATTCTGGACCGTCCCAACCCAATTCAACACCTATGGGAGATTCTGGGCCGTCCCAACCCAATTCAACACCTATGGGAGATTCTGGGCCGTCCCAACCCAATTCAACACCTATGGGAGATTCTGGACCGTCCCAACCCAATTCAACACCTATGGGAGATTCTGGACCGTCCCAACCCAATTCAACACCTATGGGAGATTCTGGACCGTCCCAACCCAATTCAACACCTATGGGAGATTCTGGACCGTCCCAACCCAATTCAACACCTATGGGAGATTCTGGACCGTCCCAACCCAATTCAACACCTATGGGAGATTCTGGACCGTCCCAACCCAATTCAACACCTATGGGAGATTCTGGACCGTCCCAACCCAATTCAACACCTATGGGAGATTCTGGGCCGTCCCAACCCAATTCAACACCTATGGGAGATTCTGGACCGTCCCAACCCAATTCAACACCTATGGGAGATTCTGGACCGTCCCAACCCAATTCAACACCTATGGGAGATTCTGGAGCGGCGCCTGACACAGCCATCAACAAAACACCAAATTATGAAATTTCTCGTGGAAGAATGATGTCACAGCACTCCGATAGAGTTCCAGAATCTATGCCAAGGTTCTGGTGGCTCGTGGTGGCTCGTGGTGGCCCAAAGCCCTATTAAGACAGTCTATGTTGGTGTTTCCTTTATTTTGGCAGTTACCTGTATATAGATGTCTACCTACCTCTTTCAGGTAATAGATTGAATGCATTATTATCCATTTATATATTTATCTAATGAATGGTTGGTTTAATAGGCATAAAGCTTCTAACTTATAGCCTCATCTGTCTTCATGTTCACTTGCGCAATAGGCACCTCCGCTCCACTGGCCTCTCTCCTTCTTAGCTCTTGGAGGCCCAGGAAAAAGCTAGACTAGAATAGCTTGTTGGATATTGTTTTTATACTAATAGACTATTCGAAAACGGAATGCAAGCTTGCTCTTGTTTGCTGAATGTTAAACACAGCAGCCAAAAGAACTCGTGGGGAGTTTGAGAGAAGAGAGAATGTGCGATGGCGGTAAGCAGTTATTTATTCAGACCCATAACCATTCAATCTTCGTGAAGAGAAGCGAAAGCCTTCTGCATCTAATTCTAGTCCAACATTATTCAAGGATGTCATTTAGAATGATGAAGATAAGGACAACAAAAGTTATTTAATTTAACTGTTGAGAGAGAGGAAGGAATGAAACCCGCCTCACTCAATGTGGAATGGATTCTATTATTTACTCACCTTTATCTAGAATCTCCAGTTGAAACTAGCCAGCCAGCTAACTAGCTAACTAGCTACTTGCTATTAGCCACCGTTAGCGGTTTTCACCCAACGCTTAGGTTTACCTCCACTGTACTCATATCCTTCCATATCCTTGTCTGTACATAATGCCCTGAATATTTTCTACAACGCCCGAAAATCTGCCCCTCTTCTCTGTACCCAATGCACTAGAAGACCAGTTCTTAAAGCCTTTAGCCGTATCCTTATTCCAGTCCTCCTCTGTTCCCCTGGTGATGTAGAGGCTAACCCAGGCCCTGCAGCCCACAGTATCACTCCTACTCCCCAGGAGCTATCATTTGTTGACTTCTGTAACCGTAAAAGCCTTGGTTTTCAGCACGTTAACATCAGAAGCCTACTTCCTAAGTTTGAGTTATTCACTGCGTTAGCACACTCCGCCAACCCTGATGTTCTAGCAGTGTCTGAATCCAAAAATTCTGAAATTTCCAACCCCAACTACAACATTTTCCGTCTAGATAGAACTGCCAAAGGGGGTGGAGTTGCAATCTACTGTAGAGATAGCCTGCAGAGCTCTATCATATTATCCAGGTCTGTGCCCAAAGAGTTTGAGCTTCTACTTCTAAAAATCCACCTTTCCAGAAATAAGTATCTCACTGTTGCCGCTTGCTCCAGACCCCCCTCAGCCCCCAGCTGTGCCCTGGACACCATATGTGAATTGATTGCCCCCCATTTATCCTCAGAGTTCGTACTGCTTGGTGACCTAAATTGGGATATGCAACTTGCCCATGCCCCCCCCGCTTCTCCTTCACACAAATTCAGACAGCTGATGTTCTGAAAGAGCTGCAAAATCTGAACCCCTACGAATCATCTGGGCTAGACAATCTGGACCCTTTCTTTCTAAAACTAGCCGCCGAAATTGTCGCAACCCCTATTACTAGCCTGTTCAACCTCTCTTTCGTAACGTCTGAGATCCCCAGAGATTGGAAAGCTGCCGCGGTCATCCCCCCTCTTCAAAGGGGGTGACACTCTAGATCCAAACTGTTACAGACCTATATCCATCCTGCCCTGCCTTTCGAAAGTTTTTGAAAGCCAAGTTAACAAACAGATCACCGACCATTTGAATCCCACCGTACCTTCTCCACTATGCAATCCGGTTTCCGAGCTGGTCATGGGTGCACCTCAGCCACGCTCAAGGTCCTAAACAATATTATAATCGAGATCGATAATAAACAGTACTGTGCAGCCGTCTTCATCGACCTGGCCAAGGCTTTCGACTCTGTCAACCACCGCATTCTTATTGGCAGACTAAATAGCCTTGGTTTCTCAAATGACTGCCTCGCCTGGTTCACCAACTACTTCTTAGATAGAGTTCAATGTGTCAAATCGAAGGGGCCTGTTGTCTGGACCTATGGCAGTCTCTATGGGGGGTGCCACAGGGTTCAATTCTTGGGCCGACTCTTTTCTCTGTGTATATCAATGATGTCGCTCTTGCTGCTGGTGACTCTCAGATCCACGTATACGCAGACGACACCATTTTGTATACATCTGGCCCTTCATTGGACACTGTGTTAACAAACCTCCAAACGAGCTTCAATGCCATACAACACTCCTTCAGTAGCCTCCAACTGCTCTTAAACACTAGTAAAACTAAATGCATGCTCTTCAATCGAACGCTGCTGGCACCCGCCCATCCGACTAGAATCACTACTCTCGACGGGTCTGACCTAGAGTATGTGGACAACTACAAATACCTAGGTGTCTGGTTAGACTGTAAACTCTCCTTCCAGACTCACATTAAGAATCTCCAATCCAAAGTTAAATCTAGAATCGACTTCCTATTTCGCAACAAAGCCTCCTTCACTCATGCTGCCAAACATGCCCTCGTAAACTGACTATCCTACCGATCCTTGACTTCGGCGATGTCATTTACAAAATAGCCTCCAACACTCTACTCAGCAAATTGGATGTAGTCTATCACAGTGCCATCCGTTTTGTCACCAAAGCCCCACACACTACCCACCACTGTGACCTGTATGCTCTTGTTGGCTGGTCCTCACTACATATTCGTCGCCAAACCCACTGGCTCCAGGCCATCTATAAATCACTGCTAGGCAAATCCCCGCCTTATCTTAGCTCCTTGGTCACCATAGCAACACCCACCCGTAGTATGCATTCCAGCAGATATATCTCACTGGTCATCCCCAAAGCCAACACCTCCTTTGGCCGCCATTCCTTCCAGTTCTCTGCTGCCAATGACTGGAACGAATTGCAAAAATCTCTGAAGCTGGAGACTCTTATCTCCCTCACTAACTTTAAGCATCAGTTGTCAGAGCACCTTACCGATCACTGCACACAGCCCATCTGAAATTAGCCCACCCAACTACCTCATCCCCATATTGTTATTTATTTTGCTAATTTGCACCCCAGTATCTCTATTTGCACATCATCTCTTGCACATCTATCATTCCAGTGTTAATACTAGTTGTAATTATTTTGCACTATAGCCTATTTATTGCCTTAGCTCCATAACTTGCTACATTTGCATTTACATTTAAATGTTTAGTCATTTAGCAGACACTCTTATCCAGAGCGACTTACAGGAGCAATTAGGGTTAAGTGCCTTGCTCAAGGGCACATCGACAGATTGTTTTTATCGCACTGCTTTGCTTTATCTTGGCCAGGTCACAGTTGTAAATGAGAACTTGTTCTCAACTGGCTTACCTGGTTAAATAAAGGTTAAATAAATAAAACAAGTTATTAAATGATCAGTTGCTACAGACCTGCCTGATTATTGCCCAAGATGATGGATATACTGACAAGATACTCGTCTCTCCGCCTTAACAATGGGAGTCGTTGTCCACAAAGCGGCTGTCTAGCTCCCGGCTATCCTTTCTTTGGCTTTGGTGAAATTAAAATTAAAATAAAATTAAAATAGCCTATCATATCCGATTAGGCAACGGCACAATCATTTGGGCTTTTTTTGAGCTTGGGCTCATAAAATGTCTTTTAATGTAGGGCTCATCTGGCTCAGGTAGCAACAGGGTTGAATTTTCATGCTGATCAAAGCTCTAATCAAATCTAGACATATTGATATGCTTTATAATGCTTTTGAATGACACTTCCGGTTTTGGAGGGGTTACCCGGCAGAAAAGGGATTTATTCTTGGGATGGAACATTGGGAAAATACTGGAGAAATATAAATAATCAACCCCACACTATTAGAAGTAAAGGTGCCTGGAATAAATAAATATATACAATAAAAAAATAAAAAATAATAATGTATGCAGATAAGAGCGTCTGCTAAATGAAAAAAAAATAAATAATAATTTTGGGTTGCCACATCGACGGAACCTTTCCAGTTCAAAAAGGGTCTTCAAGGAACCCCTGTGTAAAGGTTCAAACCGGAACCTTTTTGTGATGGGAGGGGTTACATTTTGAACCTTTTTAATAACATATTGTAGAGGCGTGGCTTATTGGAGGCGTGCCTTTCAGATTGTGATTTTTGGGCACCTGTTAGTGTAAATGTCATTCCTGTTCATCATGTTATGTTTATACACTGAACATTTTTATTTTCCTTTAATATTGATGCATATTAAATAATCAAATTGAATTGTATTGTATTTGTCACATGCGGCGTATACAACAGGTGTAGACCTTTACCGTGAAATGCTTACGAGCCCTTAACCAACAATGCAGAGTTTAAAAAAAAAAAGTAAGTAAGAAAACATTTGCTAAATAAACTATAGGAAAAATAGTAACACAATAAAATAACAATAACGAGACTACATACAAGGGGTACGGGTTAGTCAAGGTAATTTAGGTAATATGTACATGTAGGTAGAGTTAAAGTGACCATGCATAGATAATAAACAGAGAGTAGCAGCAGCGTATGTGAAGAGTGTGAAAGAATGTGTGTGTGTGTGTGTGTGTGTGTGTGGCGTCAATATGCATGTGTGTGTGTGTGTTTTGTGTGTGTTTGTGTTGGAGTGTCAGGGTAGTATGTGTGTTTTGTGTGTGTGTGTGTGTGTGTGTTGGAGTGTCAGTGTAGTATGTGTGAGTGTGTGTGTGTGTTGGAGTGTCAGGGTAGTATGTGTGTGTGTGTGTGTGTGTGTGTGTGTGTGTGTGTGTGTTGGAGTGTCAGTGTAGTATGTGTGAGTGTGTGTGTGTGTGTGTGTGTGTTGGAGTGTCAGGGTAGTATGTGTGTGTGTGTGTGTGTGTGTGTGTGTGTGTGTGTGTGTGTTGGAGTGTCAGGGTAGTATGTGTGAGTGTGTGTGTGTGTGTGTGTGTTGGAGTGTCAGTGTAGTGTGTGTGTGTGTGTGTGTGTGTGTGTGTGTATGTGTGTGTGTGTGTGTGTTGGAGTGTCAGGGTAGTATGTGTGAGTGTGAGTGGTTATAGTCCAGTGAGTCTACATCGAGCCTGTGTAAGAGAGTCAGTAGAATAAAAACAGGGGGTGAATGCAGATAGTCTGGGTAGCCATTTTGATGAACTGTCCAGAAGTCTTATGGCTTGGTGGTAGAAGCTGTTCAGTGTCCTGTTGGTTCCAGACTTGGTGCGTCAGTACTGCTTGCCGTGCGGTAGCAGAGAGAACGGTCTATGACTTGGGTGACTGGAGTCTTTGACAATTTTGTGATGTACTGGGCCGTACGCACTACCCTCTGCAGCGCCTTGCGGTCAGATGCCGAGCAGTTGCCATACCAGGCGGTGATGCAACCAGTCAGGATACTCTCTGGTGCAGCTGTAGAAACTTTTGAGGTCCCGTGCCAAATCTTTTCAGCCTCCTGAGGGGGAAGAGGCGTTGTCGTGGCCTCTTCAAGACCGTGTTGGTGTGTTTGGACCATGATAGGACTTTAGTGATGTGGACACCCGAGGAACTTGAAGCTCTCGACCGCTCCACTAAAGCCCTGTCGATGTGAATGGGGGCGTGCTCGGCCGGTTCCTTGAGGATCTCCAGGGGTTCCTTGAGGATGTCCAGGGGTTCCTTGAGGATCTCCAGGGGTTCCTTGAGGATCTCCAGGGGTTTCTTGAGGATCTCCAGGGGTTCCTTGAGGATCTCCAGGGGTTCCTTGAGGATCTCCATGGGTTCCTTGAGGATCTCCAGGGGTTCCTTGAGGATCTCCAGGGGTTCCTTGAGGATCTCCAGGGGTTTCTTGAGGATTTACAGGGGTTTCTTGAGGATCTCCAGGGGTTCCTTGAGTGTAGTGTGTGTGTGTGTGTGTGTGTGTGTGTGTGTGTGTGTGCATTCTCCTACCTGGCAATCTCACACTTGCTGACATCCATTCCTCTCTTGGGCATGAAGCCCATCCCCCTCTGAGGCTCCTTGCTGCTGAAGGTACTGAGGTAGTGGACATAGGGAGGTTCCTCTGTTATTTCAAAGTACCGGATACTACTGTCCCCCTGGAGAGGAGGGGAGGGGAGGAGAGAGCAGAGAAGAGAATGGTGGGGAGGTGAGGTGAGGGGGAGAGGAGATGAGAGGAGGGGGAGGTTAGGAGGGGTGGGGTGGGGAGAGGAGGGGTTGGGAGGGGAGAGCAGGGAGGTGAGGAGAGGAGGGGTGGGGTGGGGGCGAGGAGGGGTGGGGTGGGGGCGAGGAGGGATTGGGAGGGGAGAGGAGAGGCGAGGGTAAAGGAGAGGGGAGGGTAAAGAGAGGGGAGGGTAAATGAGAGGGGAGGGTAAATGAGAGGGGAGGGTAAAGGAGAGGGGAGGGTAAATGAGAGGGTAGAGGAGAGGAGAGGGTAGAGGAGGGGAAGGGGAGAGGACAACATTATTTACTACTAAAGCATGTGTCAAACTCATTCCACGGAGGGCCGAGTGTCTGCGGGTTTCCACTCCTCTCTTGTACTTGATTGATGAATTATGGTCACTAATTAGTAAAGAACTCCCCTCACTTGGTTGTCTAGGTCTTAACTGAAAGGAAAAGCCCAAAACCTGCAGACGCTAGGCCCTCCACGGAATGAGTTGGACACCCCTGATCTAAAGGCAGATGGAGAGGATTTACAGCACTAGTAGTAGTAGAGGAGGCAGTATCTACTGTCACAGGGGGATAACTTCCTACCTTTCCACAGAGGTAAACCATGTTGGTGTCTGGGTCGTAGTATGGTAGCAACACACCGTTACTTGTGTCCAACTCCAACAGTGCAATAGGTTCCTCAAACTGTGTCTGCAGAAAGATTAGAAAAACATATGATTGATGTTCATTGTCCTTCAAGAGATACGAGTCAGAGATATTAATGTGTCTGTCCATACCTGTCCTGTCTGTGTGTGTGTCCTGATTATGTGTGTCCTGACTGTGTGTCCTGACTGTATGTCCTGACTGTATGTCCTGACTTTGTGTGTGTGTCCTGACTGTGTGTCCTGACTGTGTGTGTCCTGTCTGTGTGTGTCCTGACTGTGTGTCCTGTCTGTGTGTGTGTGTCCTGTCTGTGTGTGTGTGTCCTGTCTGTGTGTGTGTGTCCTGACTGTGTGTCCTGTCTGTGTGTGTGTGTCCTGACTGTGTGTCCTGACTGTATGTCCTGACTGTGTGTGTCCTGTCTGTGTGTGTGTCCTGTCTGTGTGTGTCCTGACTGTGTGTCCTGACTGTGTGTGTCCTGTCTGTGTGTGTCCTGACTGTGTGTCCTGTCTGTGTGTGTGTGTCCTGACTGTGTGTGTCCTGACTGTGTGTCCTGACTGTGTGTCCTGTCTGTGTGTGTCCTGACTGTGTGTGTGTCCTGTCTGTGTGTGTTCTGACTGTGTGTCTGTGTGTGTCCTGTCTGTGTGTGTCCTGTCTGTGTGTGTCCTGTCTGTGTGTGTCCTGTCTGTGTGTCCTGACTGTGTGTGTGTCCTGACTGTGTGTCCTGTCTGTGTGTGTCCTGACTGTGTGTCCTGACTGTGTGTGTGTGTCCTGACTGTGTGTGTGTGTGTCCTGACTGTGTGTCCCCTGTCTGTGTGTATCCTGTCTGTGTGTGTCCTGACTGTGTGTGTCCTGACTGTGTGTGTCCTGTCTGTGTGTGTCCTGACTGTGTGTGTGTGTGTCCTGACTGTGTGTCCCCTGTCTGTGTGTATCCTGTCTGTGTGTGTCCTGACTGTGTGTGTCCTGTCTGTGTGTGTCCTGTCTGTGTGTGTCCTGACTGTGTGTGTGTGTGTCCTGACTGTGTGTCCCCTGTCTGTGTGTATCCTGTCTGTGTGTGTCCTGACTGTGTGTGTGTGTCCTGTCTGTGTGTGTGTGTCCTGACTGCGTGTCCTGACTGCGTGTCCTGTCTGTGTGTCCTGACTGTGTGTGTCTGTGTGTCCTGACTGTGTGTGTCCTGACTGTGTGTGTCCTGACTGTGTGTGTGTGTCCTGTGTGTGTCTGTGTGTCCTGCCTGTGTGTGTCCTGACTGTGTGTGTCCTGACTGTGTGTGTGTGTCCTGTGTGTGTCTGTGTGTCCTGACTGTGTGTGTCTGTGTGTCCTGACTGTGTGTGTCCTGACTGTGTGTGTCCTGACTGTGTGTGTGTGTCCTGTGTGTGTCTGTGTGTCCTGACTGTGTGTGTCCTGACTGTGTGTGTGTATGTGTCGGCTTGTGTATGTGTGTTACCGGGTCCCACAGCCCCAGCTCTCTCTGGCTCATCCTGGTGAAGCCGGTAGTGAACAGGTTTCCGTCTCTGGTGAAGATGGCCCTCATTGGTCGGATCCCCTCATGTGGAGTCATCCTCTCCTATTGGACAGAACGGAGAAGCCAGACATCACTAACAGAGTACAGAGACTGGATTTACTCTGAGGCGTGTTGTAGTGAGCTTGACATTTACAGGTCATTTCCAATTGAGCCGTCATGTGCAGCTTTTACCATGAACGCAATCTCCGCGAAAACGGGAGCATTGACGACAGCACTTTACAACGCAACTCGGATTGAATCCTGGCCTTATTACTGGGCCCAGAATACAGTCCCACACTGCTGTTTGTAAATTAACCACCACCTCCCCCTCCCTCCCCTCCCCTCCCCTCCCTCCCCTCCCTCCCTCCTCCCTCTCCCCTCCCCCCTACCCTCCCCTTCCCCAGCTCACCGCGACCACCTCTCTCTTGCGGGGGTCACATACGCGGAGCCGTCGGTCCTTACAGGTGGTGCAGAACAGGCTGCCGTTACGGTTCCAGCTGACGTTGTAGATGAGGTCTGGGTGGTCGTCCATGGAGATGAGGGCCTCGCCAGTTCCCACGTTCCAGATTATTATCAGGTTATCACTGCCTGGGGGAGGGAGGGAGGGAGGGGGAGGGAGGGAGAGAGAGAGGGAGGGAGGGAGTAAAAGTGTGTGTGCGTGTGTGTGTTGGTGTACCTACAGTGAGTTGTATGGCGTGTTTCTGCAGTGAGTTGTGTGTGTGTGTGTGTGTGTGTGTGTTTGTGTACCTGCAGTGAGTTGTATGGTGTGTGTGTGTGTGTGCGTGCGTGCGTGCGTGGTCCATGTGTGTGGCGTGTGTGTGTGTGTGTGTGTACCTGCAGTGAGTAGTATGTTGCGTGCAGTGGGGTGCCAGGTGACAATGCCGACGCGTTTGGAGTGTCCCTCCAGGACCACGATGGGCTCTGATATGGGCCGGGTCCCCATCTGGTCAGGGATCTGCCACACCTGCAGGGGGACACAATATAACTTAACACCTACAGGGGACACAAAACAACGTTACACATATAGGGGGTCACAAAACAACGTTACACATATACACAAAATAATGTTACTTAACGCACACTGTTTTTTCAAATACACACACACACTCTCGGCCCTGCGCGCACACACACACACATAAACACTCTCTAATAATCTAATGATAGCTGATAGCCATTTTAGCTGGTCCGGTAATCCATGTCTTTCTCTGTGAAGTCCAGAGGATGACATCACAACTAAGGCCACACACACACACACACACACACACACTCAGGCTGCCAGCGTTACCATGGCGGTGGTGTCCTCTGAGCCGGATGCCAGGATGTTGTCGTTGTGAGGGCACCAGTCGATGTCCAGGACGGGCCCAGTGTGGCCAGTTACCAACGGGTGGTTCTTATCCAGACGACCCATCTACAACGCACACAGGACAGGACAGAAAGGAGGATGACATCACTGCACAATACATAGTCTCTAACTCCTCTAGTTAGTACACTCTACATTCTAGCAACAGCAATACAGATGTTTAAGTTATGCCCGACGTTTTAGAATGTCTATATAATATCGATGTGGTTCCTGAGATGTTAAACATCAGATAATCTCTGCACAGCGGGACTGCAATAAGGAACGCAACCATAATTCCACTCTACATATTAGGAGAGGGAGACCGGGGTTGGTTGTCACTGTTTTCTCTGGTGTATTTCTCTGGTGTATTTCTCTGGTGTGTATTTCTCAGCACCAGTATATTAGAAGACAACAGGATCAACGTGTTGGGTTGAAACCCTTTTATCCTCTTATGTCTTATTCCAACATGGAGTTATTAGCCATCAAACGCACTCTGTCCACTTGACAACCAGACCCCATCGTGCTATGTAGCTTCTTCCTGTTGTAACAGGAAGTGAAGGAGTACAGCGCACAGCCTTAGAAATAGCCTTTCTTAGATAGAACCATATTCCTAACAAAACCACATGACATTTTGAGTACATTTTTGTGTGTGTGTGTGTGTTTGCACATGCGTGTGTGTGTGTGGGGGTGGCAATGAAGGGAGCTTGGGATTTATTGTATAGTGGCAGTTGGATTGTGACAAGGGCATTTCCATGTAAAAGGCACTAACATGGGAATTTGGTGTCAAATGAAAGCTACGAGGCTATATTTCTCAGAAATCAAGGCATATATAAATGTTTCAAACATTTTCCATTCTAAAAATGAGGAATAAGCAAAGGCTTTTATTTCTGGTCAAACAGATAGGTCTTAGAGAACAGTAGAGTAGAGTACAGGACATTAGAGTAGAGTACAGCAGAGTACAGTATAATTTACTGTATTGTACTGTAATGTACTGTACTGAACTCTACCGCTGTGCTCTACTGTGATGTCCAAGCCTGCGAAACATAGACGTCTGTGATTGGTACAGATTTGGTCCGGACCAACCAAATTTGGTCTAAATTAGATTTTTTTTCTTTCTACAGATCTACACAACCTATTCCACATTTTCAGAGTGAAAGAAAATTATAGAACATTTTTCCAAATTAATAAAAAAATCTAAAAATGAAGATGTGTATTGTCAAGTATTGTGGTGGCAGCCTCATGTTATGGGTTTGCTTGTCACCGGCAGAAACTACGGAGTTTGTCAGGATGAAAATACATTTGAAAGCAGCAGATAAAAAGTTAGAAGAAAACCCGCCTCAGTCTTCTGAAAACCTAACCCTGGGATATAGTTGTATTTTTCAGCGGGACAATTACAAGATGTTTAATGCCAAAGACACACAAGAATGGCTTTCCAAGAGGTGTTGAGTGGTCCTGACTTAAATTTGCTTGAAAACCAGAGACATGGTTTGAATATTGCTGTCCATCAATGACTCCCAACCAAATCTTGGCGGTTTTGGCATCTTCCTTGCTGAGCGGCCTTTCAGGTTATGTCGATAAAGGACTTGTTTTACTGTGGATATAGATACTTATGTACCTGTTTCCTCCAGCATCTTCACAAGGTCCTTTGCTGTTGGTCTGGGATTGATTTGCACTTTTCGCACCAAAGTATGTTCATCTCTAGGAGACAGAATGCGTCTCCTTCCTGAGCGGTATGACGGCTGCGTGGTCCCATGGTATTTATATTTGCGTACTATTGTTTGTACAGATGAATGTGGTACCTTCAGGAGTTTGTAAATTGCTCCCAAGGATGAACCAGACTTGTGGAGGTCTACCATATTATTTCTGAGGTCTTGGCTGTGTCAACTTAGTGTATGTAAACTTCTGACCCACTGGAATTGTGATACAGTGAATTATAAGTGAAATAATCTCTGTAAACAATTGTTGGAAACATTACTTGTGTCATGCACAAAGTAGATGTCCTAACCGACTTGCAAAAATTATAGTTTGTTAACAAGACATTTGTGGAGTGGTTGAAAAACGAGTTTTAATGATTCCAAACTAAGTGTATGTAAACTTCCGACTTCAACTGTATATAGACTCTCCAACCCTCTAATATATACATTTTCTTTCTTTTTTTTTTTTATATCTCTCCCTCTCTCCTACTCTTCCTCCCTCTGTCTGTCCATCCCTCTAATATATAACCATGTCTATCTCTCCCTCTCTGAAGTGAAGATCATATTCAGCCACTTCAGTTTGCTCCTCAATTCACCTTGGTTGAAGAGTGAGGGAGCGGAGCGTTCCTTTCATTTATCTCTCCCTCCCTCTCTCCCACTGTTCCTCCCTCTTTCTGTCCATCTAATTATCTCTCAGTCTTTCAGTCTGTATGTCTATTTCTCAGTAATAGTTGACAGTTCAGATTCAGTCAGTATCAGAGATCAGAAGATGTTCCCCGCCCCAAAACACTATCCAGTGATCTGCTTAGAGGGAAAACTTGTGAGAATCTGTAGGCCAAATGACCCGTAAGGACTTGGTCAATATCGTCCTTTTATGGTCTGGGTCCGTCTGTTTAAAAAGCCAGTCTCTGAGTAGGAGTGTTAGGCAGGGGGACCTGCTCTGTCTAAGTGAAGGTAGGGAAACCCTGTTTTAGGCAACACCTTGCTGTGTGAGGATAGACTGAGGAGACCAACAGAAACACCTCAGGAGCTTTGTCCTCCATAGACAGACAGGAGAAGACAGATAACACCAAAAAACTCATAACACCTCACTAGACTTCAACACCGGCTGAATTCTTCCCCTAGCAAGGACGTGTATACAGACCGAATAAGAAGGCCAACAAACGCAGCCTGTTACAAACGCAGCCTGTTACAAACGCAGCCTGTTACAAACGCACCCTGTTACAAACGCACCCTGTTACAAACGCACCCTGTTACAAACGCAGCCTGTTACAAACGCAGCCTGTTACAGACGCATCCTGTTACAAACACACCCTGTTACAAACGCACCCTGTTACAAACGCAACCTGTTACAAACGCACCCTGTTACAAACGCACCCTGTTACAAACGCACCCTGTTACAAACGCACCCTGTTACAAACGCACCCTGTTACAAACGCACGCTGTTACAAACGCACCCTGTTACAAACACACCCTATTACAAACGCACCCCTGTTACAAACGCACCCTGTTACAAACGCAGCCTGTTACAAACGCAGCCTGTTACAAACGCAGCCTGTTACAAACGCACCCTGTTACAAACGCAGACTGTTACAAACGCAGCCTGTTACAAACGCAGCCTGTTACAAACGCACCCTGTTACAAACGCACCCTGTTACAAAAGCACCCTGTTACAAACGCACCCTGTTACAAACGCAGCCTGTTACAAACGCACCCTGTTACAAACGCACCCTGTTACAAACGCACCCTGTTACAAACGCAGCCTGTTACAAACGCAGCCTGTTACAAACGCACCCTGTTACAAACGCACCCTATTACAAACGCAGCCTGTTACAAACGCACCCTGTTACAAACGCAGCCTGTTACAAACGCATCCTGTTACAAACACACCCTGTTACAAACGCACCCTGTTACAAACGCACCCTGTTACAAACGCACCCTGTTACAAACGCAGCCTGTTACAAACGCACCCTGTTAAAAACGCACCCTGTTACAAACGCAGCCTGTTACAAACGCACCCTGTTACAAACGCACCCTGTTACAAACGCACCCCTGTTACAAACGCACCCTGTTACAAACGCAGCCTGTTACAAACGCACCCCTGTTACAAACGCACCCTGTTACAAACGCACCCTGTTACAAACGCACCCTGTTACAAACGCACCCTGTTACAAACGCAGCCTGTTACAAACACACCCTATTACAAACGCAGCCTGTTACAAACGCACCCTGTTACAAACGCAGCCTGTTACAAACGCATCCTGTTACAAACGCACCCTGTTACAAACGCACCCTGTTACAAACGCAGCCTGTTACAAACGCACCCTGTTAAAAACGCACCCTGTTACAAACACACCCTGTTACAAACGCACCCTGTTACAAACGCAGCCTGTTACAAATGCACCCTGTTACAAACGCACCCTGTTACAAACGCAGCCTGTTACAAACGCACCCTGTTACAAACGCACCGTGTTACAAACGCACCCTGTTACAAACGCACCCTGTTACAAATGCACCCTGTTACAAACGCAGCCTGTTACAAACGCAGCCTGTTACAAACGCAGCCTGTTACAAACACACCCTATTACAAACGCAGCCTGTTACAAACACACCCAATTACAAACGCAGCCTGTTACAAACGCACCCTGTTACAAACGCAGCCTGTTACAAACGCATCCTGTTACAAACACACCCTGTTACAAACGCACCCTGTTACAAACGCAGCCTGTTACAAACGCACCCTGTTACAAACGCAGCCTGTTACAAACGCAGCCTGTTACAAACGCACCCTGTTACAAACGCACCCTGTTACAAACACCAGCATAGAAAGAAAAAGACGGTAGCATGACGTTCTATTGCTTTGATGCAATACATTTATTATTTAGCGTTTCTGCTTATATTTAGCAGCTTTATTGAGGAAGAATTTTACTTACTATGACTGTGATATGTGGTTTTCCTACCTAGCTACCTTGAGATGAATGCACCAACTGTAAGTCGCTCAGGATAAGAGCGTCTACTAAATGACAAAAAATGTCATGTAAAAATGTTTTCACAGCAAGATGGCCTTCATCAATGTTTTGCGATAAAGCTCAAATAAACGGCTAATTACGCCTCGAATGAATGGCAGCTCTTATCTCACCAGTCTAGAACTAAATCCTCAGAGAATCTGATCTCTGGGAAATGTCTTGGCAGGTTTTACTAAACAGGTGGTTAGTTAGTCTGAGCCTTGCGTTGGTTGTAGGAACAATCCTCTCCAGTCAGTGAGTGTAACCCGGAGAGAGAGAGAGCAGTTTACGTAAGATCAGACTAAGCGTTCGGTTTTCGCACCAGGTGCAAAGTTACCAGCTGTTATGTTTTAGAGGGGGTATCTATACTTATCTATCTATACTTATTAAGCTATACTAATCTATCTATACTTATCTATCTATACTTGTCCTCCCGAGTGGCACAGTGGTCTAAGGTAGCTCAGTTGGTAGAGCATGGCATTTGCAACGCCAGGGTTGTGGGTTCGATTCCAGTATATAAAAATGTATGCACTCACTAACTGTATGTCGCTCTGGATAAGAGCGTCTGCTAAATGACTAAGATGTAATGTAAAATCTATCTGTACTTATCTATATATTCTTATCTAGCTATACATATTTCCTGTTAACATATTTGTTCTTCCGGTAGTTCTATTGTTTCTGTGTCCCTGTGGAAAGAAACAGGTGCAGTTCTATTGTTTCTGTGTTCCCTGTGGGAAGAAACAGGTGCAGTTATATTGTTTCTGTGTTCCCTGTGGAAAGAAACAGGTGCAGTTCTATTGTTTCTGTGTTCCCTGTGGGAAGAAACAGGTGCAGTTCTATTGTTTCTGTGTTCCCTGTGGGAAGAAACAGGTGCAGTTCTATTGTTTCTGTGTTCCCTGTGGGAAGAAACAGGTGCAGTTCTATTGTTTCTGTGTTCCCTGTGGGAAGAAACAGGTGCAGTTCTATTGTTTCTGTGTTCCCTGTGGGAAGAAACAGGTGCAGTTCTATTGTTTCTGTGTTCCCTGTGGGAAGAAACAGGTGCAGTTCTATTGTTTCTGTGTTCCCCGTGGGAAGAAACAGGTGCAGTTCTTTTGTTTCTGTGTTCCCCGTGGGAAGGTGCAGAACTTTGCTCTGGGGCACGAAGCAAACACTTCTGGCCCAAGAGAGAAGACCCCTATAGGGGTGAAAGGTGAGGCTCGGGGGGGGGTAGAGCTTACTGTACACACTCACACACACCGACATTAGAGGTGTACTCTCACACATAATCACAACATTGACTGAATATATCTTTTGAATTGACCTAAATCGTGTCCACAGTATCAACTCTGTTTCCTTCAGGCAGATCAGCTGGACTAGGGAAAGGTAACACACCACTCTGACATTCTCAACGTAAACACACTGAGACCTCAGACCCAGCTAGGACCATAGAAGTCCACTGTAGATCAGCTACCTAAAGTAAGTATATTTTTTTACCTGTCAACTGTCAAACTCAACTGTCCAACCCTTAACACAGAAAGCTTATCATGTTCAAAATATTGGGTTAAATCATCTCTAAGTAACTTCAAACCAAGGCTGGGATTCAAACAAACCTACATACGGTGCATCGCACTGCACTTGACCACTACAGGCAATTTCCGTGACTTTAGCAGAGATCACATTCGCTGTAAATGACACGGATATCGGTTAAAACATAAATTACCTTTAAAAGTCAAGTGCAGTGCGACGTTAGCACATTCTGTTCTGGTTGAATCATGACCCCCTGTCATTGAGTTGATTTCAATGGGTCACACATTTTTGAATATTGTGAGTTTGTATTAGTAGTGGCTTTTGAAACAAATCGAACCATGGATGACTGTCTTTCAGCCAATATACTGCTTTCAGGATAAGTTAAGAAAATACAGGTAAAGGTCAAAAACAGATATCCCTGACCTCCAGACCCATCCCTCAGCTGTTTACCAAAAGAAGTGTCAGGGTTACTGCTTTGTTATTGTTTCAACTGCCGGATTGCTCCTTTTAAGGGCTGACCGACCTTAGAGAGGGGCAGGACGAGCAAGGCTCCGCCCCCACTGGACTCCACGATGACGGCCAGGAACTTTGGGTTGACGGCACAGAACGAGCTGTCCCACGTCACCTTGGAAACGCGTATGTCATCGTAGCCCTGCTCCGTCTTCACCGCCTGGCCGAAGACGTGCCGGAACTTACTCTGTCGCATGCGATGCTGCGACTCATCGCTATAGAGACAAGGGAGGGAGGGGTCGGGGGGGATAAAGTTGAGTGAGAGAGGGTAAGAGAGAAAGAGGGAATGAGAGAGAGAGAAAGAGGGAGTGAGAGATTGACAATCTCAGATCTATACAATTTCCATCAATCAATCATTTAATCAATCATTCAATAATTTTGGGAAATACTTATTGACCAAGAGAAGTGGTATGAATCCATACAAAATACAAATACAACTTGAATCATGTGACTGATCTCACCTCCTCCATTGAGAAGCTACACTCTAAAAAAAAAACATGATGGGTTGTTTGGTTGACCCAACTGCTGGGTTGCAGGCGTTGGGTCACTTAGTTGGATTTTTCTTTAAAAACTGCTGGGTTATTGATGCTGGGTGCTGGGTTATTGATGCCGGGTTATTGAGATATGACCCAGCGGGTCAGATCAGAAGACTAGTTGCGTGGCTTTCAGATAGTTATTTTTGGTCACCTGTGAGAGGAAACGTCATCATCTGTTCTGTTGTATTGTCATCACATCTTAAGGTTGAACAGCGTTAATGAGGCTTACACAAGTGTATGAGTTCCTAAAGTGCCTATGCATATCCCAATGTTGGGATAGGTAAATAATAATGTTGTGAAATGTATATTAGAATATGTCATGTGCAAAAAATATTCTAGGAGAAATGAAATGTATAGTGTATAAACTTAACATGATGAACAGGAATGACATTTACAAAGCAGCACATCTTGTCTAACTTTGCTGTTTAGTCTAGTATAGACACCGGAGTTGCCTAACCCGTTCACAGGATTGGGTAGCCCTTTCCTGTAGTCGAATGACCAAGTGGCCTCATGGGTGGATTGTTATTCATATTTTTCATAATTTCATAATTAATAAACATTATTTCAAAAATACCCACTGAAAATCTGGTGTTTCTATGTCAAACGGTTTTGTTATATTTCAGTCTTCTGTAATGTATACCTAACAAAAATATGAAAATGTAAAATGTTGGTCCCATGTTTCATGAGCTGAAATAAAACATTTTCCATACGTACGAAAAGCTTATTTTGCTCAGATTTTGTGCAATTTTTTTTTTGCATCCCTGTTAGTGAGCATTTCTCATTTGCCAAGATAATCCATCCACCTGACAGGTGTGGCATATCAGGAAGCTGATTAAACAGCATGATCATTACACAGGTGCACCTTGTGCTGGGGACAATAAAAGGCCACTCTGAAATGTGAATTTTTGTCACAACACAATGCCACAGATTTCTCAAGTTTTGAGGGAGCGTGCAATTGGCATGCTGACTGCAGGAATGTCCACCAGAGCTGTTGTTAGAACATTTAATGTTCATTTCTCTACTATAAGCCCCCTCCAACATCGTTTTAGAGAATTTGGCAGTACGTGCAACCTGCCTCACAACCGCAGACCACGTGTACGGCGTCGTGTGGGCGAGCGGTTTGCTGATGTCAACGTTGTGAACAGAGTGCCCCATGGTGGGGGTGGGGTTATGGTATGGGCAGACATAAGCTACGGACAACAAACTAAGTTGAATAACCACGCCAGCCCAGGACCTCCACATCCGACTTCTTCACCTACTGGATTGTCTGAGACCAGCCACCCGGACAGCTGATGAAACTGTGGTTTTGCACAACTGAAGAATTTCTGCAAAAACTGTCAGAAACCATCTCAGGGAAGCTCATCTGCATGGTCGTCATCCTCACCAAGGTCTTGACCTGACTGCAGTTCAGTGTCGTAACCAAATTCAGTTGGCAAATGCTCACCTTCGATGGGCACTCGCACGCTGGAGAAGTGTGCTCTTCTCAGATGAATCCCGGTTTCAACTGTACCGGGCAGTTGGCAAACAGTGTGTATGGCGTCGTGTGGCCGAGCGGTTTGCTGATGTCAACGTTGTGAACAGAGTGCCCCATGGTGGGGTTATGGTATGGGCAGGCATAAGCTACGGACAATGAACAAAATTGCTATTTTATAGATGGCAATTTTAATGCACAGAGATACTTTGACGAGATCCTTAGGCCCATTGTCGTGCCATTCATCCGCCACCATCACCTCATGTTTCAGCATTATAATGTACGGCCCCATGTCGCATGGATCTGTACACAATTCCAGGAAGCTGAAAATGTCCCAGTTCTTCTATGGCCTTCATACTCACCACACGTCACTACCCATTGAGCATGTTTGGGATGCTCTGGATTGACCAATATCCAGCAACTTCGTACAGCCATTGAAGAGGAGTGGGGTAACATTCCACTGGCCACAATCAACAGCCTGATCAACTCTATGCGAAGGCGATGTGTCGCGCTGCATGAGGCAAATTGTGGTCACAGCAGATACTGATCCACGCCCCTACCTATCTTTTAAGGTATCCGTGACCAACAGACGCATATCGGTTTTCCCAGTCATGTGAAATCCATAGATTAGGGTAAAATTAATTTATTTCAATTGACTGATTTCCTTATATGAACTGTAACTCAGTAAAATCCTTAATTGTTGTGTTTATATTTTTGTTCAGTGTATATGAGAAAAAAGAAGAAACCCACACACTGCTCTTGATAGTATCACTGCTCTTTATTAAAGGGGAATGGAAACACTTTAGGATGTAAATCTAAGCATAGAGACGCATTCAATCCACTAATCTTAAACATGTGCCTTTAACAAAAACACCTCTATATTTAGTATTTTGATCGTTTATTTGAGCTATGGTCAGCGCCGACCGACCATCATCAACATCGCTGACTTCGGAGTCAAGCAAAAGCCGGACTGAGGCGACACGAGTCAATGGAGCCTGAGGCGACGTTAACCGGTCATGAGTCATGACTGTTGTTGGACGAGGCTAGCGTTAGACACTGGACTACTTTGCTGCAACACTAGTTGAAGGTAACTAGCTAATTGCGTCTGAAGTGTTTTGTGTAACACCCCCCCCAGCAACTAACGTTAGCAAGCAACTCAACTGCAACTAATATTGCAACACAGTTTCTCTGTTATTAGGTAGTTACTGTAGCTATCTTCCACCTCAGATAAAGTACTGTAATACATTTTGTTAACAGATTTGTCTTTGGAATGTTTTGTGAGCTCCACCTCATTTAGCGAGACTGAAGTTGACATAGCTAATGTTTGCTGAAAAATAAATGTCCCGTGTGTGTGTGTGTGTGTGTGTGTGTGTGTGTGTGTGTGTGTGTGTGTGTGTGTGTGTGTGTGTGTGTGTGACATAGCATACAAGACAGATAGCTTGTTAACGCCAACCAATATATTTGGGTTCAGTTGTCTTAACAAAACGTTTGTTTGTGTTCAGGAGGACATCTTTTTCATCCCTGAGAAGGTTTTCATCCTGGAGGAGACTGTGCAGGAGGAGGCAGAGGAGGTTTTCATCCTGGAGGAGACTGTGCAGGAGGAGACAGAGGAGGTTTTCATCCTGGAGGAGACTGTGCAGGAGGAGGCAGAGGAGGTTTTCATCCTGGAGGAGACTGTGCAGGAGGAGGCAGAGGAGGTTTTCATCCTGGAGGAGACTGTGCAGGAGGAGGCAGAGGAGGTTTTCATCCTGGAGGAGACTGTGCAGGAGGAGACAGAGGAGGTTTTCATCCTGGAGGAGACTGTGCAGGAGGAGGCAGAGGAGGTTTTCATCCTGGAGGAGACTGTGCAGGAGGAGGCAGAGGAGGTTTTCATCCTGGAGGAGACTGTGCAGGAGGAGGCAGAGGAGGTGCATGCAAATCCATGTTAGTTCTAAGGCTATTGTGTATTTCAAGACACAATCTGTCATCCCTGAGGCCATTTTGGATATAAAAGTGACAATATAAAGTTTATGCAGTGATTCTTG
The DNA here is from genome assembly GCF_020615455.1 of Coregonus clupeaformis. Classification (NCBI taxonomy): domain Eukaryota; kingdom Metazoa; phylum Chordata; class Actinopteri; order Salmoniformes; family Salmonidae; genus Coregonus; species Coregonus clupeaformis. The sequence continues at coordinate 7,446,190 of NC_059204.1, read as the reverse complement.
AATATAACATTAGCCTAATAGATGCCTTAATTGTTTTCTACCAACAGGAAAGAACGGTTAGTACAGCATGCCAAACTGACCCCTGGGTGCCAGACTGATCCTGTGCTGCGGTGGAGAAGAGGTCCACCGGGACCATCACTAAAGAGCTCGAGGCCCGGCTAGATTGCGCTCACGACCATCAGTATACAACCGAGTCCTGCCCCTATCCGCCACAGACGGAGCTGACGGAGAGTGAGAGTGAGTTGAGTGAAGACCAGGACTCGCTGAATGAACCGGAGAGCTCCAAATCACAATCATCACAGTGTGAGCCAAGATATACTATGGAAGAGTGTGTGCAAGATCCGAAATACAGTTGAAGTCGGAAGTTTACATACACTTAGTCATTCAAACTTGTTTTTCAACCACTCCACAAATTTCTTGTTAACAAAATATAGCTTTAGCAATTCGGTTAGGACATCTACTTTGTGCATGACACAAGTAATTTTTCCCACAATTGTTTACAGACAGATTATTTCACTTATAATTCACTGTTTCACAATTCCAGTGGGTCAGAAAGTTTAAAAACACAAAGTTGACTGTGCCTATAAACACCTTGGAAAATTCCAGAAAATGATGTCATGGCTTTAGAAGCTTTGGATAGGCTAATTGACATCATTTGAGTCAATTGGAGGTGTACCTGTGGATGTATTTCAAGGCCTACCTTCAAACTCAGTGCCTCTTTGCTTGACATCATGGGAAAATCAAAAGAAATCAGCCTCCACAAGTCTGGTTCATCCTTGGGAGCAATTTCCAAATGCCTGAAGGTACCACGTTCATCTGTACAAACAATAGTACGCAAGTATAAACACCATGGGACCACGCAGCCGCCATACCACTCAGGAAGGAGACGCGTTCTGTCTCCTAGAGATGAACGTACTTTGGTGCGAAAAGTGCAAATCAATCCCAGAACAACAGCAAAGGACGCTGTGAAGATGCTGGAGGAAACAGGTACAAAAGTATCTATATCCACAGTAAAACGAGTCCTATATCGACATAACCTGAAAGGCCGCTCAGCAAGGAAGAAGCCACTGCTCCAAAACCGCCATAAAAAATCCAGACTACGGTTTGCAACTGCACATGGGGACAGAGATCGTACTTTTTGGAGAAATGTCCTCTGGTCTGATGAAACAAAAATAGAACTGTTTGGCCATAATGACCATCGTTATGTTTGGAGGAAAAAGGGGAATGATTGCAAACCGAAGAACACCATCCCAACCGTGAAGCACGGGGGTGGCAGCATCATGGTGTGGGGGTGCTTTGCTGCAGGAGGGATTGGTGCACTTCACAAAATAGATGGCATCATGAGGAAGGAAAATTAGGTGGATATATTGAAACAATATCTCAAGACATCAGTCTGGAAGTTAAAGCTTGGTCGCAAATGGTTCTTCCAAATGGACAATGACCCCAAGCATATTTCCAAAGTTGTGGCAAAATGGCTTAAGGACAACAAAGTCAAGGTATTGGAGTGGCCATCACAAAGCCCTGACCTCAATCCTATAGAAAATGTGTGGGCAGAACTGAAAAAGCGTGTGTGAGCAAGGAGGCCTACAATCCTGACTCAGTTACACCAGCTCTGTCAGAAGGGATGGGCCAAAATTCACGCAACTTATTGTGGGAAGCTTGTGGAAGGCTACCCGAAACGTTTGACCCAAGTTAATCAATTTAAAGGCAATGCTACCAAATACTAATTGAGTGTATGTAAACTTCTGACCCACTGGGAATATGATGAAATAAATAAAAGCTGAAATAAATCATTCTCTCTACTATTATTCTGACATTTCACATTCTTAAAATAAAGTGGTGATCCTAAGACAGGGAATTTTTACTAGGATTAAATGTCAGGAATTGTGAAAAACTGAGTTTAAATGTATTTGGCTAAGGTAAACTTCCGACTTCAACTGTATATAGTGTTTGTTTACATTTTCTTTGTTTACAGTGGGGAAAAAAAGTATTTAGTCAGCCACCAATTGTGCAAGTTCTCCCACTTAAAAAGATGAGAGAGGCCTGTAATTTTCATCATAGGTACACGTCAACTATGACAGACAAATTGAGAAAAAAAAATCCAGAATTTCACATTGTAGGATTTTTTATGAATTTATTTGCAAATTATGGTGGAAAATAAGTATTTGGTCACCTACAAACAAGCAAGATTTCTGGCTCTCACAGACCTGTAACTTTTTCTTTAAGAGGCTCCTCTGTCCTCCACTCGTTACCTGTATTAATTGCACCTGTTTGAACTTGTTATCAGTATAAAAGACACCTGTCCACAACCTCAAACAGTCACACTCCAAACTCCACTATGGCCAAGACCAAAGAGCTGTCAAAGGACATCAGAAACAAAATTGTAGACCTGCACCAGGCTGGGAAGACTGAATCTGCAATAGGTAAGCAGCTTGGTTTGAAGAAATCAACTGTGGGAGCAATTATTAGGAAATGGAAGACATACAAGACCACTGATAATCTCCCTCGATCTGGGGCTTCACGCAAGATCTCACCCCGTGGGGTCAAAATGATCACAAGAACGGTGAGCAAAAATCCCAGAACCACACGGGGGGACCTAGTGAATGACCTGCAGTGAGCTGGGACCAAAGTAACAAAGCTTACCATCAGTAACACACTACGCCGCCAGGGACTCAAATCCTGCAGTGCCAGACGTGTCCCCCTGCTTAAGCTAGTACATGTCCAGGCCCGTCTGAAGTTTGCTAGAGTGCATTTGGATGATCCAGAAGAGGATTGGGAGAATGTCATATGGTCAGATTAAACCAAAATAGAACTTTTTGGTAAAAACTCAACTGGTCGTGTTTGGAGGACAAAGAATGCTGAGTTGCATCCAAAGAACACCATACCTACTGTGAAGCATGGGGGTGGAAACATCATGCTTTGGGGCTGTTTTTCTGAAAAGGGACCAGGACGACTGATCCGTGTAAAGGAAAGAATGAATGGGGCCATGTATCGTGAGATTTTGAGTGAAAACCTCCTTCCATCAGCAAGGGCATTGAAGATGAAACGTGACTGGGTCTTTCAGCATGACAATGATCCCAAACACACCGCCCGGGCAACGAAGGAGTGGCTTCGTAAGAAGCATTTCAAGGTCCTGGAGTGGCCTAGCCAGTCTCCAGATCTCAACCCCATAGAAAATCTTTGGAGGGAGTTGAAAGTCCGTTTTGCCCAGCGACAGCCCCAAAACATCACTGCTCTAGAGGAGATCTGCATGGAGGAATGGGCCAAAATACCAGCAACAGTGTGTGAAAACCTTGTGAAGACTTACAGAAAACGTTTGACCTGTGTCATTGCCAACAAGGGGTATATAACAAAGTATTGAGAAACTTTTGTTATTGACCAAATACTTATTTTCCACCATAAATTCATTAAAAATCCTACAATGTGATTTTCTGGAATTTTTTTTCTCATTTTGTCTGTCATAGTTGACGTGTACTTATGATGAAAATTACAGGCCTCTCTCATCTTTTTAAGTGGGAGAACTTGCACAATTGGTGGCTGACTAAATACTTTTTTTCCCCACTGTACAAATGTTGGCGTAAAACAAGCTTATATTTGGGGTTCTGATCAGGTACGACAATTGAACTAAGCTCATGAGGCATTTATAAATTAGATTATTCAAGAATCAATGGTTACATATCATTAATTTATAAGTGCAAAAATGGATGTAGCAACTGCTGATTGCCCCTTTAAGGTATGCTGCTGTTGTTTGTCTATGGATCTTGTGCATGAGGCAAAGACTTGCAATCACAAGCCTTTTATGTGAATCCTCTTCTTGTTTCATTGGAACTTTTACAAACACCTTAATAACCCTGTAATTGACTATGTATTTTTGTAATCCTGTTTCTTTTATCTGTTTCCACTACCATGTAAATGACATATATTTTTAAAGTATCCTTTGATTCAACTAGCTGCCCAGTGTAGTTACCATTCCTTTCCAATAGGTGGCAGCCAAAGCTAGTTGAAGTCACTGCTCTAGCAACAGGGACCGGGATTAGGAGCAGGGTTGGGAAACACTGTTGGAGGTACTGGAGGAGCAGGGTTGGGAAACACTGTTGGAGGTACTGGAGGATCAGGGTTGGGAAACACTGTTGGATGTACTGGAGGAGCAGGGTTGGGAAACACTGTTGGGGGTACTGGAGGAGCAGGGTTGGGAAACACTGTTGGAGGTACTGGAGGAGCAGGGTTGGGAAACACTGTTGGAGGTACTGGAGGAGCAGGGTTGGGAAACACTGTTGGGGGTACTGGAGGATCAGGGTTGGGAAACACTGTTGGAGGTACTGGAGGAGCAGGGTTGGGAAACACTGTTGGAGGTACTGGAGGAGCAGGGTTGGGAAACACTGTTGGGGGTACTGGAGGAGCAGGGTTGGGAAACACTAATAGAATAAGTTGAGATAAGATATGATATTAAAGTACTTTATTAACTGTTCTGATACTGATATTACTGATTTGTTCTTGGACAAACTTTTGAATGAATAGAAACTAGGGTTGAATATTTTCCCGGTATTTTACAAATGTTCCATCCCGAGAATAAATCACTTTTCTCCCGGGTAACACTGTATTTCTCACCAAAACCAGAAGTGTCATTCGAAAGCATTATAAAGCATATCAATATGTCTAGATTTGATTAGCACTTTGATCTGCTTAAAATTCAAACCTGAGCCTGATGACCCATATATTAAATACATTTCATGAGCCCTACAATAACAACATTTAATGAGCCCAAGACCAAAAAAGGCCAAATGATTGTACTGTTATCCAATACATATATGATATAGGCTACTGCACATTATGCACAACAGAAAAACATAAAAGGCCATAGATGTAGCTAGCTATATAAAAGCCCATAGATGTAGCTAGCTATATAAAAGCCCATAGATGTAGCTAGCTATATAAAAGCCCATAGATGTAGCTAGCTATATAAAAGCCCATAGATGTAGCTAGTGTCGTATATGATGAGTGGTGGCAATTATTGCTGTCAACAAAGAGTCCGCTATGCTGCATCGTGTTTAAAGGCCTTTATTAAAACCACGAGATTACAGCATAGGTACAGACCCGCGGTGTCCGGAGAACGGCTCCCCGATTGCCATGGCCGTTCTGACGTCTCATCGTTTAACCCCTATTTATAAACAATGCAAAAAGAGGGGTGACTCCCTCTTCTGGCCAATCACCAGTCTCCCCTGGGGCATCACCCTCCAAACGCTACATTTGAACTAAGATCATAAAACAACATTCTTTGTTCCTCCAAAACATTTAACAAAGGCATAATCTTCAGATACGATACTAGCTATATAAAAGCCCATAGATGTAGCTAGCTATATAAAGCCCATAGATGTAGCTAGCTATCTAAAGCCCATAGATGTAGCTAGCTATATAAAAGCCCATAGATGTAGCTAGCTATATAAAAGCCCATAGATGTAGCTAGCTATCTAAAGCCCATAGATGTAGCTAGCTATATAAAAGCCCATCGATGTAGCTAGCTATATAAAGCCCATAGATGTAGCTAGCTATATAAAGCCCATAGATGTAGCTAGCTATATAAAAGCCCATAGATGTAGCTAGCTATATAAAAGCCCATAGATGTAGCTAGCTATATAAAAGCCCATAGATGTAGCTAGCTATATAAAAGCCCATAGATGTAGCTAGCTTTATGCTCTCTTGGGTAAATAAATGAAACAAGCTACAGTAGGCTAATCTTTTTGAGTGTGAACTGTATTACTGTACTGTATTGTATTATACTGTATTACTGTCCTGTATTGTATTATACTGTATTACTGTCCTGTATTGTATTATACTGTATTACTGTCCTGTATTGTATTATACTGTATTACTGTACTGTATTGTATTATACTGTATTACTGTACTGTATTGTATTATACTGTATTATATTCAAACCATGATAAAGCATAAGAGAACATGTGATTCTGGTGCAGCACGTGGCCTACAAAGCTACAAGTATAGGCTAGCGAATTAGATTTTAATTTTGAAATATAATAGGGCCTATTTGTATAATTAGTAGGCTGATGCATATATACCTTTCATAATATTTCCCCTGATGTTATTAGCCTACCTCCTCTCTCTCTCTATTGTTGCTTCATTCCTTCCTCGCTCTCAACAGTTAAATTAAATCACTTTTGTTGTCCTTATCTTCATCATTCTAAATGACATCCTTGAATAATATTGGACTAGAATTAGATGCAGACGGCTTTCGCTTCTCTTCACGAAGATTGAATGGTTATGGGTCTGAATAAATAACTGCTATGGTGTACCGCCGTCGCACGTTCGCTCGTCTTTCAAACTACACTCATCCTTCAAACTACCAGTGTTTTCTATTGGCTGCTGTATTTAACATTCAGCAAAAAAGAGCTTGCCTCCCTCTTCGAATAGTCTTTTGGTATAAGAAATGCAACAAAACAAAAAAATTGAGCTAAGGAGCGTTTTTTAAGGAGGCCAGCTGAGCACAGGTGCTTGCTTATAGTGCAAGAGCCAGAGGCTATAAGTTAGAAGCTTATTATGCATAACGCATAATTAATACGCTAAATATAAGGCTAATACTGCATTGAAATTATTACCTGAAAGAGGTAGGCTAGGACATCTATGTATAGGGCTATATATCAATCTAGAACAGGATGATCTATTTTGGATGCAATTTGAATGGAGTTGATGGAGAGAGAGAAAGACTGCCAGAGTGCTAGTGCGTGCACTGATTTAAAGCAACGATATTCGAGTGATATGCAGTTTTAAAACTCTGCAGCTGCAATTAAAAAACTCTAATCTTTACAATTAAAATCAAGGTGACCCCCGAAAGCCAGATGGAGAAGGTTTAAATTTGACGCGCATTCGGTCCTTATATTACTGTAGCATAGGCTATGCTGCAGCAAATGTAGGCCTACCTGTCACAAGAAAAAAAGCTACCATGATGAGATGATAGGTCTACATGCATTGTAAACTGCACTCCATACCGAGATGGGCTGTCTGTCCCCACCCTGGGCATTGAATCTTCATGCAGAGGCCATAGAGAAGCCAGATTTAGACATTGCATATCATTTAACAATTCCATTTCACGCCATGCTGTTCATATATATAATTTATTATAATTTACCGCTTCCTCACAGTTATTTATCCCGCGAAAAGGGAGTGGTTTTGGGCAGTAAATCTCGGTAACCGGGTTCCAGCCATTCAGCCCTAATAGAAACCATGCTGGTGAACACTATGCTTACAGAACATGTCTACTCTACAAAGGCATGATAATAATATGCCACTTAGCAGACGCAAAGCAACTTACAGTCATGCGTGCATACATTTTTACGTATGGGTGGTCCCGGGGATCGAACCCACTACCCTGGCGTTACAAGCGCCATGCTCTACCAGCTGAGCTACAGAGGACCACACTCTTAGTTACCCAACTCCATCACAAGAAGTTCTCTTTAAACAAGAATAGTTTTTACTGCTATCTTTAGGGACATTTGTCTTCTTATTAAACAGTTTGTAACACTGTAATAAGGTAGGCCTACTCTTTATAAACAAACCGTTCAAAGTTAAAATATAGTAATGCGCAGCTTTCTTGTTTGTTAATATCCCAGAAATAAAAGTTGAATTTACATTACATTCAAAAATGTAGTCACCTAGCAAACGCTCGTTTCCAGAGCGACTTACAATCAGTGCATTAAACTAGTTCCATTACAGTACAGACAAGTTCCGTTTGTCTGTAATGTTCCAGTCTGTCTGTCTGTCTGTCTGTCTGTCTGTCTGTCTGTCTGTCTGTCTTATCTGTCTGCTTATCTGTCTGCTTATCTGTCTGCTTATCTGTCTGCTTATCTGTCTGTCTGTCTGCCTGTCTGCCTGCCTGTCTGCCTGCCTGCCTGCCTGCCTGCCTGCCTGTCTGTCTGTCTGTCTGTCTGTCTGCCTGTCTGCCTGTCTGTCTGTCTGTCTGTCTGTCTGTGTTCCGATAGGAATTAGATTAGAACTCTTATATTCAGTGCTCTGCCCTGGCGCATGGCATGGCTCTCGAGACAGAGTGAAAGAATGACATGGTCACTTTCCTAATATAGACATGCCAAACTGTCCCTTCCCACCCCACCCCCAGCCCTACCCCTTACCCCTCTGGGGAGAGGGCCTAACCATCCCAAATAGTACAATGAAACCGATCTCCATGATCTGTCAAATAACAAGAATATCGGCACATACGCAGACATACACTCCATGTGCGCGTACGCGCGCGTATGGACACACACCTGGAAACCTGACACAGTAGACTAATAATTTCACCCCTATAGGGAGAGAAGGGGGTGGGTGTGTGGGGGGGTTAGTCCTCCCCCCTCCCGTGCACAACGTCCCCTCTCTTGCACAACGTGCTCCATTTAGTTCAGCCGTCACAATTTTAAACTCGCCACTGTCCGCGGAGAAAAAGGGCGCAGTCCCAATCCATGACTTTCCCAGCATTACTACGCAACACACAGACAACGCGGTAAAAGAAGCTGTCTGTTCAACTGCATCGATTATTAAGGATATTAGAACACAGCCGCTTTAGGTCAATTCATTGAAACAACTCACTCACTCACTCAGCTCGGTATTTGTTGGGGATCTCCACTGTCGTTTGCCCTCCGAATTCTCCTCTCCCCCCTTCCCTTGGTAGTTTTCTGTTCTCGGTAACGCTCCCTGCTTATTGAAGTGTTTTCTCTGGTTCAGTTTTGTACACTCCGTGAGGACTTGGCGGACGGGGAGCGAGGTATAACAACGACGCTCCTCAGCGGAGAGAGAAGGGAGTGGGTCTGAAAGGGGTGACAGAGAGAAAAGGGAGTGTGTGTGTGTGTGTGTGTGTGTGTGTGTGGTGGGGGGTCCTGTCTATTTTCGAAAGAGCCCTATCGGTGTCGGGCTATCTCTCGCGTGAGGGTGAAAGAGCTATAGATTGCGCTGGGACCGCGCGCCGGGGGTCAGGTGGTCGCGCGCCAGGCTGTTCTATACAAGAGCCTAAAGAGGGACAGTGGGATAGTGGCTTACATTAAAACGTAGACGACCTGCCGTGACTGTGAACTATAGTCTTCTATTAACCGTCAGATATGCCTAAAATATATATATATATATATATATATATATATATATATATATATATATATATATATATATATATATATATATATTAAACGGATAGCCCATATGGGCCAATACAATTGGCTTTCCCTACAAGACTGCGGTCACAATTTGGCAGCCATTTCCTAAACTATCCTGGGCGAGGGTATCAGGCCGACAAAATCCATGTGCAACTCGGTCAGTCAGTCGGTGACACAACGGAAACTGCCACTCGGTCGCAAACTATCATCTGTCCTCCTTCGCCTCGACAGCTGCGTGCGTCTCCAGACCAAGTGTTGTGCTGAGATGTACTGCATGCACCCACACGTAGTGCCGGTAGAGGGCGACAAACGCAGCACTGGCCACTTGCTGCAATTAGCCTGTAGGGATAGTTCACACAAATAATGAGAAGATCTATGAAGTATATGGGCCAATTAAAACGACTCGTTTACTTCTTCAGTTCACTTTATTGGCCTTTGTAGGAATTTGTCTCACATTATCGAGGACTGACGTCACAAAAGAGAATCAACATTTACAGATAACAGGTCACACAAGAGGTCACACAAGTGACAAGAACAACTAAGCGGAGAACATTAGGAAGTAGAGCGTCTTATTGATACCTAATAATGCCAGTCTTTATGGCTATAGACCAATAAGAAATGACAGTGGTATCAACATACGTTATGATTATGTATGATTACTTATCAATACCATATGCATATTAATCTAAACCGACATATGCGCTTCAATCTCTGTTCACGCACAGGGTTCCCGTGCCCTATAGACAGTCCAAACTACACCCACAACATCAGGAAGTAGAGACTGCCTTGGCACTTTGCTATGGTACACTCAGCACAGGTGATAGGAGCTCCATCGAAAAGACACGAAGCTGTATCAAATCAAATCAAATTGTATTTGTCACATGCGCCGGATACAACAGGTGTAGACCTTACAGTGAAATGCTTACTTACAAGCCCTTAAACAACAATGCAGCTTTAAGAAAAATAAGTGTTAAGTGAAAAATAGGAATAACAAATACTTAAAGAGCAGCAGTAAAATAACAGTAGCAATTCTATATACCAGTACAGGGGGTACCGGTACAGAGTCAATGTGTAATAACAGTAGGGAGGCTATATACAGGGGGTACCAGTACAGAGTCAATGTGTCGGGGCACAGGTTAGTCAAGCTGATCTCTGTAGCTCAGTTGGTGGAGGACGGCCCTTGCAATACCAGAGTAGTGGGTTCAATTCCCGGGACCACCGGTACATGAAATGTATGCACGCATTGCTGTAAGTCACTTTGGTTAAACACGTCTGCTAAACGGCATATATTAGAATCTACACAATTATGGAAAGTTCCCAGGCAGTATTATAACAGAGAAACTATTGAATATGATTAAACATCTTTCAAGACCAGTAGTCACACCGTGACACTAGCTACCTAGCGGCTCAAAACGACTGTGACAGAGACCAACATGATGAAACAGAGATGGGAAGAGACGGATAGAATATGGCCCCTGCTCGCGGTGGTGCCAACCTTAGCTGTAGTCTTGGTGATGCTGTTCTGAGTGATAGCACTGGTGACACTGATAGCACTGGTGACACTGGTGACACTGGTGACACTGATAGCACTGGTGACACTGGTGACATTGGTGACTGGTGGCAGGACAGTGGTATTCACTGTCACTCTGATGGACCTGAAACAGGTTCCCACGTTCCCCGCGCCGTCCACCGCCACCAGTTCTACCTCCGGGGAACAGCAGGAGGCGCTGTAGGCTGCCAGAGTCACGGTCCAATTCCCCGCGCCCGCCACCGTGCTGGTGTTGAGTGTTCCGTTGCCCTGGCGCAGAGTGACGCGCTCGATGCCCGTCCCGTTGCCATCCGTCAGGTTGGCAGAGAGCTCCCACATGGACAGGCTGCAGTCGTCAGAACAATTAGCCGTTACGCTGACCACCTTGCACACCGGACGGGTGAAATCTGTCACCTGCAGGGGAGGGGAAAGAATTAGGATCCCCATTAGCTGACGCCATGTCACCAGCTAGTCTAACTGGAGTCCGACACAGATCTAAAACGACATTACAAACATTTACAACATTAACCCTGGAGGAAAGACATGAGTGCGGTGACAATGACTTTTCCTATTAATCCCTGCTGTAATTCTAGCCTGGGTACCAATCTGTTTGTGCTATCATTCCACTCCTTGCTACTCCTTGTCATGACAAGGAGTGGAATGTTGGCACAAACAGATCTGCGACCAGGCTACTTCAATTCTACCACTACACCAAGAACAGAGAAAAGACCAACACATAAACGAAACACCCTGTGTTCCTCAGAGTTACCGGTGAAACGACGGACAGGCGCAGGACAGCGTAGTTGGTGTCGGTGGCCCCGGGAGACTCAGCCTCGATGGTCAGGGTGACGTCCGTGCCCGACGCGGTGTTGGCGGGCGCCGTGAGGGTCACTGTGCGTTGGCACTGACCCCGGTCACTAGCTTCAGGTTTGTAGGGGAAGAGGATTTGAACCCCGGTCGTTTGTGGCCCGAATGGTGAAGGATCCGCCTGTCCCGTTGGTTGTCACGGTGAACAGCACTGAAAAAGGGTATTCCAGGCTCCAGGTCACGTTCTGCCTCAGCCTGAAACCAGACAGAACACATTTACATTTACATTTTAGTCATTTAGCAGACGCTCTTATCCAGAGCGACTTACAGTTAGTGAATCCATATTTATTTTTATTTTTCATACTGGCCCCCCGTGGGAAGCGAACCCACAACCCTGGCGTTGCAAATGCCATGCTCTATCAACTGAGCTACATCCCTGCCGGCCATTCCCTCCCCTACCCTGGACAACGCTGGGCCAATTGTGCGCCGCCCAACAGAATGTTCTGCCTCAGCCTGAAAAGCAGACAGAACACAACAAAACGTTCTGCCTCAGCCTGAAACCAGACAGAACACAACAGAATGTTCTGCCTACTGTAGTCATTCATTTATCTGAATATGGAGCTCTGTGTACTCACTACTCAAGATTGGTAGGCTACAAGTTTCCCCAGGATACCTCCCAAACACTAACCATCACAGGGTAAAATTAGAAAATTACCAGACCCAGTGTCTTAGGAGCAACTTCAACAACTCTGATTCTTCACCTTTGACCTTGGCACTCACCGTCACCATAACAGTGGAGGCTCTGAGGCGGGTGGAGGATTGTCTCTGGAAGCTGTCTGGTGATGCCCTGGTGGTGGCACTGTTCTCTCCTCTCAGACGCACAACAAACTCCCCGCTGGGATTCTGTCCATGGTAACCAGGAAGTCCCCGCTTCCGACTGATTCAAGGTTCCATTGACCTCCCCTGACCCCTCAGCCTCGACCAGGGCCACCTCCCTCAGCCTCACAGAGTCACTCCCCGTCACCGACACCAGCAGGGTGGCGTTGCCACCTGTGGCGGAGAAATGTGGAGGTTAGGAGGCAGCCAATGTATAAGTAGCAAATCACATTATACTTAAATGCTGGGCTAGAAAACTGTCAGTAAAGAACCAAAAAAAAGTTACGAATGTTAAATCAATGTCAGTGTTAGGAACCACGATGGAGGAACTGACAGACATAGACAGCATTTTGGTGCCCCCTGTAAATATCCACCCTGTATCACTGTGCTCAAACTGTTTATTTAAATCCTGTCTCACCAGCTTGAGGACGGGACTGTAAAACAGCGAAGCCTGGATGAGGACCCTGGGACACCTCCACAAAGTCAAACAGGAAGTCGATGGCGCTCTGACCTGGAAAGAGTCATCACACTTGTGTTTATTAGCATAATCTCTGAAATTGTGTAAACCGCAAACAGTTGTAAGTACTCTGTAACAATGTGTTACCCACACACTTAACCTGCCAAGCAACCGAAACACCACGTTAACACGCTATTACAAATGATTGCTAACATGCTTAATTTCTATGTAATATACCCTCCAGAAAAGGCAATGTCGTCGCACTCACCTACGACCTTCAGAGAGTAGGGCGCAGTTGATTTCACACTGATTTTCCATAATCCCACTTGGCTGTCCAGCCTCAGCGTGAGGAAGTTCCCCACGGTTCGAATCGTTCCCAGAGACCCATTTACCTCCGCACTACTCTGGGACAAACCTGTGGGAAGACATCTTTATTTTATTTTTTAATTTATTTTACTAGACAAGTCAGTTATGAACAAATTCTTATTTACAATGACGGCCTACACCGGCCAAACTCCAGGACAGAGTTCGGGAAACCCTGATCTAGCGCACCTGAGTAGCTGGTTGATAGGCTGAATCAGGTTTGTTACAACTGGGGTTGGAGTAAAAACCTACAGGAGGGTGTCTCTCCAGGAACAGGGTTGGAGAGACCTGGTTTATATATATCCAGGAAGTCCTATTTGAATTGATGTGGTTCTGAGGGATTGTTACAACACCTGTGGTATATGTGTGGCAGTGGCAGAATAACATTAAAAACGTGTTAACTATGATTGGTGGTGATGGTCGTCTTTGCTCGCTGTAACCCACAAAGTCATACCAGGAAATCGTGTTTTTTCTGTGAATGTTGGAGTTTATGGAAGTGCAATGGATGTTATCAAGCCACCAGAGGCTTTGAGCCTGGATGGGAATGTGGACGCGAATTGGAAAAACATTTAGGCAGCGTTTTTTTTTGCTGTATATGTCTGCCATTGGAGTTACAAAGGAACCGGATGAATGTAAGGTTGCTCTCTTTCTTACTGTAGCGGGACCACAGGCAATCGATATATTCAATACCTTCACATTTGCAAATGAGGAGGGTAAAGACGAGTTGGTGGAGGTACTGGATCAGTTTGATGCATATTGTTCACCAAAGAAGAACGAGACATATGAATGTTATGTGTTTCGCTGTCATATACAACAGCAAGGTGAAAAGTTTGACATGTAATTTTGTAGCTCTAACCTCATCTATGCTTCAAGATCAGATTGTGTTTGGTATAAATAACTCCAGAGTTAGAGAAAGATTGCTGCAGGAAAGTGAGTTACATTTGGACATTGCAGTAAAAATATGTCAGGCGAATGAGCTGGCACAATTGCATATTAAAACCTTTAGCTCCACACCAGCAAACACCGCTATGGAGGAGGAAAAAAGGGGGCATTTTCAGATTCCTAAGAGTGAGGAGATAGTGTGTGAAATGGCTGGCGCACACTATTTCTCCAAATTGGATGCTTCAAATGGATTATGGCAAGTGAGGTTGGATGCAGCCAGCACCAAACGGTGTACAGTCAATACTCCCTTTGGAAGATATTCCTTTAAGAGGTACCTTTTGGCATTAGTTCTGCCCCTGAGCTCTTTCACAAGGCCATGAAAAGTGTCATTGAGGGGTTAGAGGGGGTTAGAGGGGGTTAGAGGGGGTTAGAGGGAGTTAGAGGGGGTTAGAGGGGGGTTAGAAGGGGTTAGAGGGAGTTAGAGGGGGTTAGAGGGGGTTAGAGGGGGTTAGAAGGAGTTAGAGGGGGTTAGAGGGGGGTTAGAGGGAGTTAGAGGGGGTTAGAGGGAGTTAGAGGGGAGTTAGAGGGGGTTAGAGGGGGGTTAGAGGGAGTTAGAGGGGGGTTAGAGGGGGTTAGAGGGGGTTAGAGGGAGTTAGAGGGGGTTAGGGGGGTTAGAGGGGAGTTAGAGGGGGTTAGAGGGGGTTAGAGGGAGTTAGAAGGGGGTTAGAGGGGGTTAGAGGGGGTTAGAGGGAGTTAGAGGGGAGTTAGGGGGGTTAGAGGGGGTTAGAGGGGGTTAGGAGGGAGTTAGAGGGGGTTAGGAGGGAGTTAGAGGGGGTTAGAGGGAGTTAGAGGGGGTTAGAGGGGGTTAGAGGGGTTAGAGGGGAGTTAGAGGGGGTTAGAGGGGGGTTAGAGGGGGTTAGAGGGAGTTAGAGGGGGTTAGGAGGGAGTTAGAGGGAGTTAGAGGGGGTTAGAGGTTAGAGGCGGGAGTTAGAGGGGGTTAGGGAGGGAGTTAGGAGGGGAGTTAGAGGGGGTTAGAGGGGGTTAGAGGGGAGTTAGAGGGGGTTAGAGGGGGTTAGAGGGAGTTAGAGGGGGTTAGAGGGAGTTAGAGGGGGTTAGAGGGGGGTTAGAGGGGGTTAGAGGGAGTTAGAGGGGGGTTAGAGGGGGGTTAGAGGGGTTAGGAGGGAGTTAGAGGGAGTTAGAGGGAGTTAGAGGGGGTTAGAGGGGGTTAGAGGGAGTTAGAGGGAGTTAAGAATGTATGTGGATGATTTTGTGGTCTGGGGTCCACTATTCAGGAACACAATGAGCAGCTGGAAAAGACTCTGCAGAGGGTTCAGAAGCATTGTTTGAAGCTAAATCGAGCTAAATGTCAGTTCTGTGTGAAGGAAATCACATTTCTGGGGGATAAGCTGTCCTCGGAGGATGTGCAGCCTGATCATGCCAAGGTCAAAGCAGTGAGGGGAGATGGAAAATCCCACTGATAGGAAAGGCATTCAGCGTGTTTTGGGTATGGTCAATTATTTGGGGAAGTTTGTACCAAACCTGTCAGCTAAAACACTCCTTCAGTACGAGACAGAGTTCTCATGGAACAGAGAACATGGAATAGAATTTTGTCTGAAGAGCCAGTGCTAACTTGTTTCAACCTGACTGGCCTACTAAGGTGTCCACTGACGCCTCCAAAGATGGCATTGGAGCAGTGCTGCTTCAGCAGTGTCAAGGGATGTGGAAGCCTGTGGCTTATGAGGCCCGTTCTTTGACTGAATAGAAAAGGAGTGCCTAGGGTTGGTCGTTGGCTATGAAAAGTTTCTGTCACACCCTGATCTGTTTCACCTGTCTTTGTGATTGTCTCCACCCCCCTCCATGTGTCGCCCATCTTCCCCAGTGTATTTACACCTGTGTTCTCTGTCTGTCTGTTGCCAGTTTGTTTTGTTTTGTCAAGCCTACCAGCGGTTTCCCCCTTGCTCCTGTCTTTCTCAAGTTCCTGTTTTTTAGTTTTCAAATTTTTGACCATTCTGCCTGCCCTGACCCTGAGCCTGCCTGCCGTTCTGTACCTTGTCACACCACCCTGGATTATTGACCTCTGTCTGCCCTTGACCCGTTGTTTGCCTGCCCCCTGTTTTTGTAATAAACTTTTGTTACTTCGACACTGTCTGCATCTGGGTCTTCTCCTGAAACGTGTAGTACAAACTGGCCATGACTGACCCAGCAGACTCGGACCAGCTCCGCAACGCAATCTCCTCCCAAGGAGCCACCATTGGAAGGCACAAGGAGTTGCTTCGTGGTCTCATGGAAGGGTTCCAGACCTTGGCCGAACGCCATGACCGAGCGTTTAACACATTGCTGGAGCAATACCGCGGATTGTCTGTTAGGCAGCCTACCACGACGTTAACCTCCCAGCCCCTCAGTAACCCAGCTGTTAACAGCCTGGCCTCCCCGGCCACCCCGGTTTCCTGAGAACCCGGCTTACCTCCCCCAGAACGCTTCGTTGGAGAGTCGGGAACCTGTCATGCATTTCTCGTTCAGTGTTCTCTCATCATCGAGCTGCAGCCCTCCTCCTTCCCCTTGGACCTCTCTAAGATAGCGTACCTCATCACGCTGATGTCCGGGAGGGCTTTCGCCTGGGCTACGGCAGTCTGGGAACAACAGTCGGCCGTATGCTTCAGTCTGGAGGAGTTCATGCAGGAGGTAAAGAAGGTTTTCGATGCTCCATTGTCCGAGAGTGAGGCTGCCTGGAAGTTACTCCAGCTTCGGCAAGAATCCCGCAGTGTGGCAGACTATATAGTGGATTTCCGCACGTTGGGCTGAGTGTGCCTGGAACCCGGAGCGCTATTCGACACGTTCCTGCACGGAGTATCGGAGGAAGTAAAGGATGAGCTTGCAGCCCAGAACTACCGACGGATCTCGACTCGCTTATCACCTTAACCATTCGGATCGATGGGTGACTACGGGAATGAAGGAAGGAGAGGAAGTCCGATTCCACTCGCCCGCCCAAGGATTCCACCTCGCCTCCGAGACATCCTGGAAGTCCCCGACGGCTCCGTTGCTGAGAGAACCCGAGGCTACCATAGTTCCTCCGAGAGTCTCCGAAGTCTGCCGATTCACCTCTTCTCGAGCCGATGCAACTAGGCAGAGATAGGCTGTCTTCAGCTGAACGGCAATACAGGCTTCACACGAAGAGTTGCCTGTATGGCGGGACTACTGGTCATTTTGTGTCCACCTGTCCACTAAAAGACCAGGCTCACCGGTAGGAGCGAGTACTCTGGTGGGCCATATGGAGAACTTTTCCTCTCCCCTTACTCGCATCCCCTTTCATGCCATCTTGCTGTGGGGGAACCTGTCGAAATCTCTCCAGGTATTAATTGACTCTGGGGCCGATGAGAGCTTTATGGACGCATCCCCACTCAGCCCCTCTCCATTCCCATGGACGTTAGAGCGCTGGATGGGCGCTCTACAGGCCGGGTCACCCACAATACCACCCCCATCAACCTAAAAGTATCAGGGAACTACAGCGAGACGATCCAATTCCTGCTAATTAAGTCTCCTCAGGTTCCCGTGGTATTTGGTTTCTCTTGGCTCCAGCGACACAATCCCTTTATTGACTGGTCTACTGGTACCATCATGGGCTGGAGCCCGTTCTGCCATGCTCATTGCCTGAAGTCAGCGCAGCCTGCCCCTGGGACGTCTTCCTGGGGGCTCTGAAGTTGCCTCGGACCTCTCTGGTTTCCCGCGAAGTACCAGGACCTCCGGGAGGTGTTCAGTAAGGCCCGGGCCACTTTGCTTCCGCAGCACCGACCCTATGACTACACCACTCCGCCCCGGGGACGACTGTACTCGCTGTCGGGTCCGGAGACCAAGGCTATGGAGTCCTACATTGAGGACTCCCTAGCTGCCGGGTTAATCCGTCCTTCTGCCTCCCCCGCTGGCGCAGGGTTCTTCTTTGTGGAGAAGAAGGACAAAACCCTGCACCCGTGCATCGACTACCGGGGACTCAACAACATCACGGTGAAGAACCGCTACCCGCTACCACTCATCTCCTCGGCCTTCGAGCTGCTCCAGGGGCCAACGTGTTCTCCAAGCTGGACCTACGGAACGCCTACCACCTGGTGCGGATATGGGAGGGGGTCGAGTGGAAGACTGCCTTCAACACGGCCAGCGGTCACTACAGTATCTGGTCATGCCATTTGGCTTTACCAATGCTCCAGATGTGTTCCAGGCCCTGGTTAATAATGTTCTCTGCGACATGTTGAACCGGTACGTCTTCGTCTACCTCGACGACATCCTCGTCTTCTCCCACTCCACCCAAGAATAATAATAATAATAATAATAATAATATGCCATTTAGCAGACGCTTTTATCCAAAGTGACTTACAGTCATGTGTGCATACATTTTTACGTATGGGTGGTCCCGGGGATCGAACCCACTACCCTGGCGTTACAAGCGCCATGCTCTACCAATTGAGCTACAAGAACACGTGCTCCACGTCCGACAGGTCCTCCAACGCCTCCTGGAGAACCAGCTTTTTGTGAAAGCGGAGATATGTGAATTCCATCGCTCCACCATCCCCTTCCTGGGCTACATCATCACTGCAGGGACTGTACAGATGGATCCCGGGAAGGTGAGAGCGGTGGTGGATTGGCCCCAGCCTACGTCCAGAGTGCAGATGCAACGTTTCCTGGGATTCGCCGACTTTTATCTCCACTTTATCCGGGGTTACAGAACCCTGGCTTCCCCCCTGTCTGCACTCACCTCTCCCACGGTTCTGTTCACATGGTCCCCAGCTGCTGACCGGCGTTCCGGGACCTCAAACACCGTTTCACCACTGCTCCCATCTTGGTTCATCCTGACTCGTCTCGCCAGTTCGTGGTGGAGGCCGATGCTTCTAATGTCGGAGTGGGGGCGGTCCTGTCCCAGCGTTTGGCCCTGGACCTCAAGTTACATCCCTGCGCCTTCTCCTCCCATCGCCTCAACCCCACAGAGAGGAATTACGATGTGGGGAATTGTGAGCTTCTCGCGGTGAAGATGGCGTTGGAGGAGTGGAGGCACTGGCTGGAGGGGGCAGAACATCCGTTCATTGTGTGGACAGACCACAAGAACTTGGAATACCTCCGCACCACCAAGCGTCTCAATTCCAGGCAAGCTAGGTGGGCCCTGCTTTTCACCAGGTTCCACTTTTCCCTCTCATTTGGACCAAGATCCAAGAATGTCAAGCCAGAAGCGCTGTCACGGCGCTATAGCCCCGTGGCTACACCCCCGAATCGAGACCATCCTTCCCACCTCATGCTTGGCGACGCCACTCAGTTGGGAAATATGTAAGCAGGTCCGGGAGGCGCAGCGTTCTCAGCAGAACCCGGGGGCCCCAGATAACAGGATGTTTGTTCCTGACGCTTGTCCGCTCCTCAGTCCTGGGTGGGCCCACTCCTCCGGGCTTGCCTGCCACCCGGGCTCCCATCGGACCCTGGCCTTTCTGCGACAACGCTTTTGGTGGCTTACCATGGTTCCTATTGTCTCTGCGTTTGTCACCGCCTGCATGATCTGTGCGCAGAACAAGACTCTTCGGCAAGCTCCGGCTGGTCTCCTCCAACCTCTGCCTGTTCCTCACCATCCCTGGTCTCACATATCTCTGGACTTTGTCACGGGTCTTTCCCGTCTGATGGCAACACCACCATCCTGACAGTTGTGGACCGGTTTTCCAAAGCCGCCCACTTCATTCCTCTCCCCCAAGCTGCCCTCCGCCAAAGAGACAGCCAAGCTCATGGTGCAGCACGTCTTCCCGGATCCATGGACTCCCAGTGGACATGGTCTCAGACCGGGGTCCTCAGTTTCGTCCCGGTTCTGGAGGCGTTCTGCACACTCATTGGGTCGTCGGCCAGCCTGTCCTCCGGTTTCCACCCTGTCCAACGGCCAGTCGGAGTGAGCCAACCAAGACCTGGAGACGACTCTGTGCTTCCTGGTCTTCGCCAATCCCAGCACCTGGAGCCAGCAACTAGTGTGGGTCGAATACGCCAGCAACACCCTTCCCTGCTCGGCCACGGGTCTTTCGCCCTTTGAGTGTTCCCTGGGTTATCAGCCCCCGCTCTGAGAAGAGGTCAGCATACCCTTGGCCCAGATGTTTGTCCGCCGCTGTCGTCGTACCTGGAGGAGAGCCCGGTCAGCTCTTCTCAAGACCACCTCCAGGTATTGAAGACAAGAGGACCGCCAACGGACCCCGGCTCCCGGTATCATCTCGGGCAGAAAGTACAGTGAGGGAAAAAAGTATTTGATCTCCTGCTTGCTGATTTTGTACGTTTGCCCACTGACAAAGAAATGATCAGTCTACAATTTTAATGGTAGGTTTATTTGAACAGTGAGAGACAGAATAACAACAAAAAATCCAGAAAAAACGCTGTATGGCTGTCCACCCGGGATCTGCCCCTCCGGGTGGAGTCCCGCAAACTTTCCCTCTGGTTTATTGGCCCTTTCCCCATCTCCCCTCTGCTGTTCATCTTATGTTGCCCCCGCACCCTCCGTATACACTACCAGTCAAAAGTTTGGACACACCTACTCATTCAAGGGGTTTTTCTTAATTTTTTTAAAAATTTTTACATTGTAGAATAATAGTGAAGACATCAAAACTATGAAATAACACATATGAAATCATGTAGTAACCAAACAAGTGTTAAACAAATGAAAAATATATATTATAATTGTAATTCTTCAAATAGCCACCCTTTGCCACAACAATGACATTTTAAGAAAGAATACAAAAAAATACAAAAAAAACATTACATGAAAAACTAATAAGAAATAAAAGTAACAAATAATTAAAGAGCAGCAGTAAAAATAACAATAGCGAGGCTGTATACAGGGGGTACCGGTACCGAGTCAATGTGCGGGGGCACCAGTCAGTTGAGGTAATTAAGGTCATATGTACATGTAGGTAGAGGTATTAAAGTGAATATGCATAAATAATTAGATAATAAAAAGAGAGTAACAGCAGCGTAAAAGAGGGGGGGCAATGCAAATAGTCTGGGTAGCCATTTGATTAGATGTTCAGGAGTCTTATGGCTTGGGGGTAGAAGCTGTTTAGAAGCCTCCTGGACCTAGACTTGGTGTCCGGTACTGCTTGCCATGTGGTAGCAGAGATAACAGTATGACTAGGGTGGCTGGAGTCTTTGACAATTTTTAGGGCCTTCCTCTGACACCGCCTGGTATAGAGGTCCTGGATGGCAGGGAAGCTTGGCCCCAGTGATGTACTGGGCCATACGCACTACCCTCTGTAGTGCCTTGCGGTCGGAGGCCGAGCAGTTGCCATACCAGGCAGTAATGCAACCAGTCAGGATGCTCTCGATGGTGCAGCTGTAGAACCTTTTGAGGATCTGAGGACCCATGCCAAATCTTTTCAGTCTCCTGAGGGGGAATAGGTTTTGTCGTGCCCTCTTCACTTCTGTCTTGGTGTGCTTGGACCATGTTAGTTTGTTGGTGATGTGGACACCAAGGAACTTGAAGCTCTCAACCTGCTCCACTACAGCCCCGTCGATGAGAATGGGGGCGTGCACGGCCCTCTTCTTTTTCCTGTAGTCCACAGTCATCTCCTTTGTCTTGATCACGTTGAGGGAGAGGTTATTTTCCTGGCACCACACTCCCAGAGTCCTCACCTCCTCCCTGTAGGCGATCTCGTCATTGTTGGTAATCAAGCCTAATACTGTTGTGTCGTCTGCAAACTTGATGATTGAGTTGGAGGCGTGCGTGGCCACGCATTCATGGGTGAACAGGGAGTACAGGAGGGGGCTGAGCACACACCCTTGTGGGGCCCCAGTGTTGAGGATCAGCAAAGTGGAGATGTTGTTTCCTACCTTCACTACCTGGGGGCGGCCCGTCAGGAAATCCAGGACCCAGTTGCACAGGGCGGGGTTCAGACCCAGGGCCTCAAGCTTAATGATGAGCTTGGAGTGTACTAAGGTATTGAATGCTGAGCTATAGTCAATGAACAGCATTCTTACATAGGTATTCCTCTTGTCCAGATGGGATAGGGCAGTGTGCAGTGTGATGGCGATTGCATCGTCTGTGGTTCTATTGGGGTGGTAAGCAAATTGGAGTGGGTCTAGGGTGACAGATAAGGTAGAGGTGATATGATCCTTGACTAGTCTCTCAAAGCACTTCATGATGACAGAGGTGAGTGCTACAGGGCGATAGTCATTTAGTTCAGTTACCTTTGCTTTCTTGGGTACAGGAACAATGGTGGCCATCTTGAAGCATGTGGGAACAGCAGACTGGGAAAGGGAGAGATTGAATATGTCCGTAAACACACCAGCCAGCTGGTCTGCGCATGCTTTGAGGACGCGGCTAGGGATGCCGTCTGGGCCGGCAGCCTTGCCAGGGTTAACGTGCTTAAATGTCTTACTCATGTCGGCCACGGAGAAGGAGAGGCCACAGTCCTTGGTTGTGGGCCTCGTCAGTGGCACTGTGTTATCCTCAAAGCGGGTGAAGAATGTGTTTAGCTTGCCTGGAAGCAAGACTTCGGTGTCGGCGACGTGGCTGGTTTTCCTTTTGTCGTCCGTGATTGTCTGTAGACCCTGCCACATACGTCTCGTGTCTGAGCCGTTGAATTGCGACTCCACTTTGTCTCTATACTGATGTTTTGCCAGTTTAATTGCCTTGCGGAGTGAGTAGCTACACTGTTTGTATTCTGTCATATTCCGGTCACCTTGCCATGGTTGAATGCGGTGGTTCGCGCTTTCAGATTAGGCGAATGCTGCCATCTATCCATGGTTTCTGGTTAGGGAAGGTTTTAATAGTCACAGTGGGCACAACATCACCTGTACACTTCCTGATAAACTCACTCACAGTTTCAGTGTATTCGTTTAAATTATTTCCAGAAGCTACCCGGAACATATCCCAGTCCCCGTGATCAAAACAATCTTGAAGCGTGGATTCCGATTGGTCAGACCAGCGTTGAATAGTCCTCAGCACGGGTACTTCCTGTTTGAGTTTCTGCCTATAGGAAGGGAGAAGCAAAATGGAGTCGTAGTCAGATTTGCCGAAAGGAGGGTGGGGGAGGGCCTTATAACCATCCCGGAAGTTCGAATAGCAATGGTCAAGGATTTTGGCAGCGCGAGTACAACAGTCGAAATATTGATAGAACTTCGGCAGCCTAGTCCTCAAATTTGCTTTGTTAAAATCCCCGGCTACAATAAATGTAGCCTCAGGATATGTGGTTTTCAGTTTGCGTAAGGTCCAGTGAAGTTCTTTGAGGGCCGTCGTGGTATCGGCTTGAGGGGGGATATCCATGGCTGTGACTATAACCAAATAAAATTCTCTTGTGAGATAATACGGTCGGCATTTGATTGTGAGGTATTCTAGGTCGGGTGAACAAAAGGATGTGAGTTCCTGTATGTTACTACAATTACACCATGAGTCGTTAATCATGAAACACACACCTCCTTCTGCTTCCCAGAGAGATATTTATTCCTGTCTGCGCGATGAACTGAGAACCCCTCAGGCTGGACCGATTCCGACAGAATATCCCAAGAGAGCCATGTTTCCGTGAACCAGAGTATGTTACAGGCCTTGATGTCTCTCTGGAAAGAAATCCTTGCCCGGAGTTCATCGAGCTTGTTAACCAAAGATTGAACATTAGCGAGTAATATACTCGGAAGTGGTGGGTGGTGTGCGCACCTCCTAAGTCGAACCAGCAGGCCGCTCAGAGTGCCTCTCCTCCGCCGGCGATGTTTTGGGTCAGCCGCTGGAATCAGTTCAGTTGCCCTGGGGAGAGCAAACAAAGGATCTACTTCGGGAAAGCCGTATTCCTGGTCGTAATGCTGGTGAGTTACCGCCGCTCTGATGTCCAATAGTTTTTCCCGGCTGTATGTAATGATGCAAAACACTTTCTGAGCTAATATTGTAAAAAAGAGTGCATAAAAAACACACAGTTATGCTGCCACTGGACACACAGTCATACTGCCACTGGACACACAGTCATACTGCCACTGGACACACAGTCATACTGCCACTGGACACACAGTCATACTGCCACTGGACACACAGTCATACTGCCACTGGACACATAGTCATACTGCCACTGGACACACAGTCATACTGCCACTGGACACACAGTCATACTGCCACTGGACACACAGTCATACTGCCACTGGACACACAGTCATACTGCCACTGGACACACAGTCATACTGCCACTGGACACATAGTCATACTGCCACTGGACACACAGTCATACTGCCACTGGACACACAGTCATACTGCCACTGGACTAGGGGTGTAACGATTCGTTTTAACAACGATTCGATTTGTATCCACGATTCAGTGGTTGTCGATACGTTTCAAGGACGATATTGGTTCATTTAGAACGATACGATCCGAAACGATTCATTGACTTGAAATCGATTAAGTAACCTTTTAGCCAAAAATTCAACCAGTGTGACTGAAATAAATACCTGGATACTGGACAGTGCAGGTGAAGTTTCCTAGATTCCTGTTTCTTGTAAGGACCGCAATGGTGGCTTGATAATTTCTCGCTCGTCGGCTTCTCCTCTGTCGTCCGCCATGCTATGTTTTGTTGTCTTTGCGCCTTTGCGCTTCTGCTGGCGCGGGGCGATGACGTCACGGATAGGCAGACTGAATCGAGTAATGTTTAAAGCCTTTATCATTAAAAATGCTAAGAAAAAACATCCATATAAAGTCTGACGTGCTTAAATCCAATGGGTTATTTCCTAGTATCGATACAATCGTTTTATTACATTTTAAAACGATGTTAGATTGATATATGTTGTCCAAAAGGCCAACTCGCCGAGCACAGATCGATGTAGTTGGATCATAGGAATATAAATCGATACATCGATGTAGTAGATGGATCGTTACACCCCTACACTGGACACATAGTCATACTGAGTTGTTGGGGTTTGTTTTGATATTTTCACTATTTACTATTTTGAAACAGGGATGAATTGGTATTTGTGAATTGACATTGCTTGTTGATGAAATGTGCATGTTTGTAAAAAAAAAACAACAGGAAGATGTATTGATGTGGTTCTGAGTGATTGTTACAACACTCTTTTTACAACACCTGTGGTATATGTGTGGCAGTGGCAGAATAACATTTAAAAACGTGTTAACTATGATTGGTGGTGATGGTCGTCTTTGCTCGCTGTAACCCACAAAGTCATACACTGTTGAGATCAGAAGACCTCTTTTACAACAGAGACCTGACTTTGTGATGAGAGATTAAATAAAAAGGATACATGAAAATGTATGCACTCACTAACTGTTAGTCGCTCTGGATAGGAGCGTCTGCTAAATTACGTAAATGTAATGTAAATAAAAAGGATTAATGAAAAATCTGTGGAATATCTCTGGAATACCTGAGGGGCTGGTGAGAGTGAAGGAAAGGGAGCTTCCTGTTACATAAGCAGTCAGGTTTCTCACAGACTCATCTACTGTGAAGGAGAAATTATCAGCCCTTCCTGGACTCCTCACAGCCTGTAGAATGGTCACCTGAAAGAATGAAGGGAGAGGAGAGAGAGAGAAAGGGGGTGGGAGAGAAGGGGGGGGTCTTAATAAATGAGTGCAAGCTTTTTGAAAATAAATAAGATAGAGCTGATCCCTTGTATAGAATTCTTCCACATTTATGCAAAGAGTTATGGGATATTAGAATTATCTTCTCCCAAACTTCACATTTTGGACCTAGGGTTACCCTAATGTTTACTATTGGAGTCAAAGGCTACCAAGGAAGAGCTGGAGGATTCCACAAGGATGCTGGTGGCCTTGGGCAGCTCTGTCTTGGTGACCTGTATTGCCTGGCCACCTGAGGACTGGGCCAGGTTCCTGTAGAGCTGGGCGTCTGACACTGCCATCCGACTGTGCTGGACCTGTCCTTGGCCCTGGTCACTACCCCTCCTACGACGGAGACCCAAAGAGCCAGTTAGGAAGAATGTCACCTAGAGAGAGAGAGAGCGAGAGAGAATACATAGTGAATTGAGGGGCAGAGAAAGGAGAGAAAAGTCAAGGAATTTGATGTTTTTCTCTCTACGATTGTGAAGGTCTCTACAATTGTGAAGGTCTCTACGATTGTGAAAGTCTCTGCGATTGTGAAGTTCTCTACGATTGTGAAAATCAATAAATCCAAAGGCAATGAAAAAGCTAGAGGAAGATAGAAACGTTACTGGTTAATGTTGCTCGTCACAGAGCGAAACAAGGCCCAGCTACTCACCACTGACTTAGTGCGTTCTATGAGGGCGTTCACCGTGCCTGTTAGATACAAGTCTTTTGCGGGGGCATCAGTGAAAAGGAAGATCTCTGAAGAGGGGGGTGCACCAGTTAAAGCCAGCTGTAGAAAGCACAGGGGACACGGTCACACTAGCATACCACTAGAATGTATTGGGAATGCATTCTATGTTGAACTGGCAGCTGGAAGGCAAATTCACAATACAAATTCATAACAGTTATATTTGTATTTATTAGGGATCCCCATTAGCTGCTGCCAAGGCAGCAGCTACTCTTCCTGGGGTCCAAACATATTAAAGCACTTACATTACATATTAAACAGAATATAAAACAGTACATCATATAACGTTATTACACCACTACATATCTACAATACAAAATGTTTAATACCACCATACAACAATATCACAATGTGCGAATGAATGTGTAAATACCCTTGTGTGTGTCTCTTCACAGTCCCCGTTGTTCCATAAGGTATACAGTCTTATATTGGTTGTACATGTCTGTCCTACACTACAGGTTCGTCAGCCACTGTCAATGTACCTGAAGTCCTGATAGACTCATCTCCGGGAAATCCCCCTCCTCCATTAGCATTCAGTGCATTGATCTGGGCCTTAAAGACGTCTGGTTCCGTGGTCCGCATCAGGGGCCCAAAGTCTTGTGGCACAAAATAATAGGATTGGACAAGGTCCATCTCATACACATTATCCATCTCATACACGTTATCCATCTCATACACGTTATCCATGTCATACGCATTATCCATGTCATACGCGTTAGGATTGGACAGGGTCCATCTCATACACATTATCCATCTCATACACGTTATCCATGTCATACACATTATCCATCTCATACACATTATCCATCTCATACATGTTATCCATGTCATACACATTATCCATCTCATACACATTATCCATCTCATACACGTTATCCATCTCATACACATTATCCATCTCATACACGTTATCCATCTCATACACGTTATCCATGTCATACGCATTATACATGTCATACACGTTAGGATTGGACAGGGTCCATCTCATACACATTATCCATCTCATACACGTTATCCATGTCATACACATTATCCATCTCATACACATTATCCATCTCATACATGTTATCCATGTCATACACATTATCCATCTCATACACATTATCCATCTCATACACGTTATCCATGTCATACACATTATCCATCTCATACACATTATCCATGTCATACACATTATCCATCTCATACACGTTAGGATTGGACAGGGTCCATCTCATACACATTATCCATCTCATACACGTTATCCATCTCATACACGTTATCCATGTCATTCGCATTATCCATGTCATACACGTTAGGATTGGACAGGGTCCATCTCATACACATTATCCATCTCATACACGTTATCCATCTCATACACATTATCCATCTCATACACATTATCCATCTCATACACGTTATCCATCTCATACACATTATCCATCTCATACACGGTATCCATCTCATACACATTATCCATCTCATACACATTATCCATCTCATACACATTATCCATCTCATACACATTATCCATCTCATACACATTATCCATCTCATACACGGTATCCATCTCATACACATTATCCATCTCATACACGGTATCCATGTCATACACATTATCCATGTCACACACATTATCCATCTCATACACATTATCCATCTCATACACATTATCCATCTCATACTCGGTATCCATCTCATACACATTATCCATCTCATACACATTATCCATCTCATACACATTATCCATCTCATACACATTATCCATCTCATACACATTATCCATCTCATACACATTATCCATCTCATACACGTTATCCATCTCATACGCATTATCCATCTCATACACATTATCCATCTCATACACGTTATCCATCTCATACACATTATCCATCTCATACACATTATCCATCTCATACACGGTATCCATGTCATACACATTATCCATCTCATACACGGTATCCATGTCATACACATTGATCAGATTGTGTGGACTGTCACACTAAGTACAGAGATATTACGGTATAAGATTACATTTCTTTTTCTCTCCCTGAAAATGCTGTTAGCTACACACAGTAGTAGTCTATGCAGAGTTCTTTTAGGAATCCATGTTATGTAGTATGTTAGGTAATTTATCTTAAAAGCTACAATCTGAGATTTGGTGGGTTTGTTTTGTGCAAAATACCAGCCCTGGTGCTTGTTTTGGTATACAGCTGAGAGTATGCTGGTTTGTTTAAAACCAGTTGAGCTGACAGCCGCTTTTGCACTGTTTCGCAATGGTTTAAATCATCAGTCTAGCAAGAGGGCAATATTATATTGATGTAGTAGTGTCCCCTGTCACATTTGTGAACATCTAAATCAACATTTGGGGCCATTTAAACAGCGTGCCTCCCTCCTATAGACAAAGGGAGAAAGGGCTATCTAAAGGGCTCCATTTTGTCCTTCTGAACATATGCAATGTTTCTGCCTCTGATGTAAAACAAATGTTTGACTTCCACACCAAATTACTTCTTTACCTATTTTAGGTTTAAGGAAGTGTGTAGGTCGATTCTTTATCATAGAGGTACGAAAGTCATGTATTTAGATCCACCTGCTTCGAGACAAAATCAGCGATTGCTTTGCCATGTCTGTGCCGTGAAGCAGTCCAGCTGGATAAATGTTTTTCAAAGGACCTTCCCTTTGACGTGACGTTTGCAGTGAAGTGATATAAATGGATGTAAAGATGCAGCCGACCACCAGAGGGAGGCAAATACACGTCAAATTCGACAGGGGACATTTACATGGTCCTAGGAAGGTCTAGATGGCTGTCTTCTGATTTATAAAACGGTGGGAAATCAATAAAATAAGTCATGTAAACATACACATCTTTTTGGGGATTATTCGAGTGCCCGATTCCGGGTCTGTCAGACAGGTTGCATCACGGCTGCGTCCCAAATGACACCCTATTCTCTGCATAGAGCACTACTTTGGACCAGGGCCCGTAGGGGTGAGGATGCCATCTCTCACCTGGGTCGTTGAAGGGGACCAAGATGTAGGCTGAGGGCTCGTTTGGCGTTCCTCTCTTGCTGTCGATGATGAACGCTGTGGTCTTCTTTACCGTTGCGATGTCGTCCGACATGCTGCCGGTGGTGTCGATCACAAAACACAGAACTCTAGATCCATTCTTAGAGATCCCCATCATCCTGAGAGAGTAAGAGGGAGAGGGAGAGCGAGAAAGAGAGAGAGTGAGAGAGATAGAAAGATAGTGAGAGAGAGAGTGAGAGAGCGAGAGAGAGATGGAGAGAGAGAAAGAGAAGGCATCTCATGTGTTATGCAGTGCAAAAGTTGTTGCACATGTGCAGCAGGGTCAGAGGCAGATAAATGTGCTTGAAGAAAAGGACTAGGGCTTCGATGGACTGTAAGTTAGGTTCAGGACTTGTTGGTCGATTGGCCCTGGCTGTCTCATGGCGGAAGGCGGCACGCTCCAAAGGCCACAGAAGGAGGAAGGCAAAGCTCATCATACCTCTGGACAGTTGGAGGGTTTGGGTTTGTCTTGCCAGCCGGAAGGCCTGGGGTTGGAATTCTGTCCACCAGGGGGTGTCTTGGAGGTTGCACACTTGCCACAGGAGAGGTACCCGAAGGCGTGGCATGCTGGTCACTGGAGAGGAAAGGCCTGGAGGTGGCACGCTAACCACTGGTGAGGGAAGGCCCTGGGGTGGAAGCTGACCTGTATTGTCTGGTTGGTTGTTGATGTCTGTTAACATCGTCTAGGAGGAGCTGTATTGAAAAGGGGCTGAAGAGTTCTTTGTGTGTTCTGTGTGTGTTTTGAAGGCGTTTGGGGATGACCCCTGCGCCTCCTTCAGGTAGGTTGTCTGGTTCCATGGCAGCAGTCTTATCCGGCTCGAAGGGCCATGAAGAAACGCTCTAGCCCAGGGTGGACTGTGAAGTTCGGTTCAGGACTGTTGCTACCGCTATGGTACATCGATCATGTTAGAGGAATGAGCAGGAATCCAATTCTTGATTTTATTTCACAGAGCACAATGGGTTGTTTATGGAATCATTGTGTATTATGTTGCCTTTAACCCTTAGTCATATTTATCCTGGCAGTGTCCTTAGTTTATACATGTTATATGTTAAGCCTATTCCCCATAGTCACCTGGCACTACTTTGTCATGTCTGCACTGTGTTTTAATGTTTTCCTTAATGTTTTCCTTTTGTATCTTCATGACCACCATATCCTAAACCCTTGTTATCCACATCAATCCTACACTACATGGCAAAAGCATGTGGACACCCCTTCAAGTTGGTGGATTCGGCTATTTCAACCACACCCGTTGCTGACAGTTGTATAGAATCGAGCACACAGCCATGCAATCTCCATAGACAAACATTTGGAAGTAGAATGGCCCGTACTGAAGAGCTCAGTGACTTTCAACGTGGCACTGTCATAGGATTCCACCTTTCCAACAAGTCAATTAGTCACATTTCTGCCCTGCTAGAGCTGCCCTGGTCAACTGTAAGTGCTGTTATTGTGAAGTGGAAACATCTATAAGCAACACTCACTAGTTCCAAACTGCCTCTGGAAGCAACAAGAACTGTTCATCGGGAGCTTCATGAAATGTGTTTCCATGGTCGAGCAGCCACACACAAGCCTAAGATGCGCAATGCCAAGCGTCTGCTAGTGGTGTAAAGCTCGCCGCCAATGGACTCTGGAGCAGTGGAAATGCGTTCTCTGGAGTTATGAATCACTCTTCACCATCTGGCAGTCCGACGGACGAATCTGGGTTTGGCAGATGCCAGGAGAACCCTACCTGCCCGAATGCATAGTGCCAACTGTAAAGTTTGGTGGAGGAGGAATAATGGTCTGGGGCTGTTTTTTATGGTTCGGGCCCCTTAGTTCCAGTGAATGAAAATCATAACGCTACAGCATACAATGACATTCCGAAATGGATTGTCGAGATCAGTGTGGAAGAACTTTACTGGCCTGCACAGAGCCCTGACCTCAACCCCATCGAACACCTTTGGGATGAATTGGAACGCAGACTGCGAGCCAGGCCTAATCGCCCAACATCAGTGCCCAACCTCACTAATGCTCTCGTGGCTGAATGGAAGCAAGTCCCAGCAGCAATGTTCCAACATCTAGAGGAAAGCCTTCCCAGAGGAGGGAGGCTGTTATAGCAGCAAAGGGGGACCAACTCCATATTAATGCCCATGATTTTGGAATCAGATGTTTGACGAGGAAGTGTCCACATACACTACATGGCCAAAAGTATCTCCAAGGCCTTACAAGCCACAACTCAACACATCCATCCTACAAGTGCATTCGGAAAGTATTCCAGACCCCTTCCCTTTTTCCACATTTTGTTACGTTACAGCCTTAATCTAAAATTGATGAAATTAATTTTTTCCCTCATCAATCTACACACAATACCCCATAATGACATAGTGAAAACAGGTTTTTAGATTTTTTTGCAAACGTATAACAAATAAAACATAAATACCTTATTTACGTAAGTATTCAGACCCTTTGCTATGAGCCTCGAAATTGAGCTCAGGTGCATCCGGTTTCCATTGATCATCCATTAGATGTTTCTACATCTTGATTGGAGTCCACCTGTGGTAAATTCAATTGATTGAACATGATTTGGAAAGGCACAAAACTGTCTACAACCATCTCTGCAGCAGTCCACCTAACAGGCCTTTAAGGTAGAGTGGCCAGACGGAAGCCACTCCTCAGTAAAAGGCACATGACAGCCCGCTTGAGTTTGCCAAAAGAGACCTAAAGGACTCTCAGACCATGAGAAAAGATTCTCTGGTCTGATGAAACCAAGATTGAACTCTTTGGCCTGAATGCCAAGTGTCACGTCTGGAGGAAACCTGGCACAATCCCTATGGTGAAGCATGGTGGTGGCAGCATCATGCTGTGGGGATGTTTTTCAGCGGCAGGGGACTGGGAGACTAGTCAGGATTGAGGAAAGATGAACGGAGCAAAGTTTTCTTTGATGAAAACCTGTCCCAGAGCGCTCAGGACCTCAGACTGGGCGAAGGTTCACCTTCCAACAGGACAATGACACTAAGCACACAGCCAAGACAATGCAGGAGTGGCTTCGGGACAAGTCTCTGAATGTCCTTGAGTGGCCCAACCAGAGCCCGGATTTGAACCCGATCTAACATCTCTGGAGAGACCTGAAAATAGCTGTGCAGCGACGCTCCCCATCCAACCTGACAGAGATTGAGAGGATCTGCAGAGAAGAATGGGAGAAACTCCCCAAATGCAGGTGTGCCAAGCTTGTAGCGTCATACCCAAGAAGACTCAAGGCTGTAATCGCTGCCAAGGGTGCCTCAACAAAGTACTGAGTAAAGGGTCTGAATATTTCAGTTTTAAATTTTTAATACATTTGCAAAAGTTTCTAAAAACCTGTTTTTGCTTTGTATTGTGGGGTATTGTGTGTATATTGATGAGGGGAAAAACGATTTAATCAATTTCAGAATAAAGCTGTAACGTAACAAAATGTGGAAAAAGTAAATGGGTCTGAATACTTTCCGAATGCACTGTAGAGACCTTAAAAGCCTCCTTCCAACCCTAGTCCTTTTCTTTGTGGTCCTTCGAGCCGGTTGCCATTACCCTTCACAACAGTGCTTATATGATTAAGTACAATTCCCCACCGTAGGAAGCCTGTGTCCCCGGCAGCCCCTCTGATGTCCTCCAGCAGCTGCCTGGTTGCAACCACGGCCACCTCTGCAGCTGCAGTGTGCAAGTTGCCATGGTTGGACTCAAGCGAGTCTTTGTTGATCCCACCCGTAGGCTCCCGCCCGCTTGTCTGGTCCAATGAGCCCCCATGGCTGCACTTCCCTGCCAACAGATAGAGATTATCAGGACAATACGATGGTCACTTACAACTGCCGTCAGGATCTTGTTATTACATCGATATTTCTTCTCTGCCAGTCAGCTACTAGCCTGGTCCTACAGATGCAGTATCTTAATTTGATCATCTTGTTGTTGCAGGAATTTTCCTGCATAGCAGCAAATGCAAACATGTAGAGTTTTCAAGATAAAAAAAGCTTCTAAAGTTTGTAATTTTGAATTTAAAATGTCAGATTGATTTACCCTAACATAACCCATACAAAAAAATGTCAATTAATTATAATACACATAATAATTTAGCTAACTTCTCCCTTTGCTTTTGAGGAGCTGTATAAAGCACATACGACCAAAGTGTAAGGGTTGGTGTGAGGTGTGACCCAGGTGCGGTGCAGGATAGACAGTAGGCAGTAGGATCTCCTGTAACAACAAGGATATCCTGTAACAGTGCCAGGGGTACCAGAGGACGAGGGGACACTCCGGAGAGTCCACAATGAAAAACTGGATATACTCCCATAGCCTCCCCCGCCACCCGGACACACACGATAACAGCCGGCCGTCCAGGCCCATGATTGGAACCGGCTCAGAGAGAGAGTAATGGAACGCTCCACCCTGGGGCCATCAGGTTTCCCGCGGCCCCGAGAATCCACCAGTGCATGCACCCGACGCCGGCAGCGCTGGCCCACTGAACCCTGACGGGAGAAAAGTCTGGTCATCTCTGGAGTTGGGGTTTACGGTTCCGGCTCACTAGCACCCCTCCCGATACCAGCGAGCCCACCCGTTTTCCCGGCTTCTCCGGGCATGAGTCGCCGTGGTGACCTGCGTGGCCATAGTACCGGCAAAGTACCTGGGGCAGACGCCTCTGCCTCTCCATCCGGGACAAGCGCGCCGCACCCAAGCACTCCTCCTGAAGCGTCTCCTCCCTGAATCGGCGGAAGGCCTCCGGGCTGATAGGGAGACGCGGAGGCGAGCCTTGCGTCATGCCTCTCTCATAAGCCCTCTCACAACGCCAATCGTCCACGCGCACCGAGAGGTCGACGAGGCCGTCCAGTTGCTCAGGCAGCTCCCTGAAGGAGAGTTCGTCCTTCATCCCCTCCGATAGCCCCTGCGCGTACAGGACAACCAGGGCGGTCTCCTTCCATCCTGCCTCTCAAGCCCGGGTCCGGAACTCCACGGAGTAGTCCGCCACCGAGCGGACACCCTGCCGACAAGCCGTGAGCCGCCTCCCGGTCGTATGCCCCGACACCACCCGAGAGGTGTCGAACAACTTGCGTAACTCCCGGGTGAATTGGTAGGAGTCGGAGCACGCCGGAGTTTGGCTCTCCCACTCCGCGGTAGCCAAAGAAAGGGCCCGATCTGTCAACAGAGTGATAATGTAGGCCACCCGGCCCTGCTCCATCGGAAAGGAGGAGGGTTGTAGGCTGAACATCAGGGAACACTGGGTGAGGAATTCCCTGCAGCCCTCTGGATGTCCATCGTACCTCTCCGGAGGTGGTAGGCGGGGTTCCCACGATGTCTCAGGCGGCTGCCGGGACCGGTCGGGTGTCCACTCGGCTCTGCACGGCGATCGTCAGCTGGCAGAGATTCTCAATGATCTGCTGCAGGCTGCGGTCGTGCTGATCCAGCATGGCTCCCTGCGCTGCCAATGCGCTATGATACTGTGCTGCCTCCGCTGGGTCCATATTGGCTCAGTTTTCTGGGGTTGGTGTGAGGTGTGACCCAGGTGCGGTGCAGGATAGACAGTAGGCAGTAGGCAGAGATGGTGAAACAAGGATCTTTACTGGTGGTCCAAAAGCCAGGATACAAAACAACGGACTATACATGATAACAAATGAGGAGCACAAAGGTCTCCAAAAAACAGGCTGACAGCAAACAATACGAAATACTAACTCTGACTGGAAAAACACAATGACCGAGGGAGAACACTTCTCGAGTACCTGTAACTCCGTCACGTGATCCGACACTGATACGTACTGCTTGACATCAAGGAACTAGCACAGAAAACTGAGCAAGGGAACACAGGGAAGTGAGGGCATAAATAGACACAGGTGAGCCCAATAGGCAGATAATTAGTCCCGACTGTGAGTGAGGAGGTGCCTATGGTTGTCGGAGGATGACACCTAGTGGGTCGCTCCGGAACTGCGACCCCACTCCTTTAACACCAAAGCACATAGAGACATGCAACTAGTTTGGTATGCTATTGTTATGCTACCTCCGGTCATTTCACGGTGTAAATCAGATTAAAATCAGATTAGAGGCTGACTCTACCTTTTGGTTTGGTGGAAAAAAAAGGTACAAGGCCAAAATATCCAGAGGTCAGCTTCTTGTCTCTGATGATGTTTTCTAGGATGTTGTTCTGGCAGTCTTTCCCGACACAGCTCCGACATGTGGGCGTGTTCTTATCTGGTGGATAGAGGTTTCACAATATAAACTACATCATGGTACTACAACACTACGTGCTCTAAAAGACTATTGATGTAAAACACCATTACATGACCTTTACTAAGGCAGCATGTTGTGACTGCATAAGCCAATATTTGACCCACATCCTGTTGTCTCTGTATAATGAGCAATAGACATGTCAATTTTCCTTACAGCATCACAAGACCTCTATTTTGGCAACCACCAATTCAGGACAAAGAAACTATGACAATTGGCATGTGGCTGCACTTTCAGCTGCATCGTGCACTGGTCCGTATCAGTTTGTTGTTGTGAGTCGAAGTAAACACTTTTTCTGCATCTATCTTGTCATCCTCTTGGCATCTCTTTGGCAATCACCAATTGACAAAAACCCCCATTGTGTTGAATGTGTAAGGAATGTTGTCAAACATGAATGTTACACCCCCTGGTCTCTTCAGAGGAACATCAAACTGCCTGTTTCAGATGGCAATTAGCCATCTCCAAACTCTTTCACTTTCAATATTACTCCCCCTCTTTAACACACACCCAGACGCACGCCCTCGCAATACCTGCAACTGGGCGATGTCCGACACGTCTGATCTGATGAGATTGGGATGGGGGAAATCTGTTGCCCAGTTCTATCCAGTTACTGTGACTGTAGAAGTCCTGAAAATATAAGAATGATAAGTTGTTTAAAATAGTGCTATGCCAAATGCCATGTGATTTAAATGCTTTTAGCGAAACTAATATTTCAGCAAAAGCAATGTCTCTCTCTTGTCTTGTGGAGATCATGTAAATCATGTAAATGACCTGTAAGGTGTGTAAAATGTCTCCCAGCGTCTGTCTTGCTGCCTCAAAGTTCCCTCGCTTGACGCTGGCTTTGACAGAGGTCAAGCCATCTGTGATGAGTTTCCGCCCCTCCACGAACCTCTCCCCATCAAAGTGGTACTCTTCATTGAACAGGTGACGGAAGTCAACTCTGGCATTTCTCCGGGTGACGTCTGATATGGCACTCTGGAAACTCTTAGCAGACCCCGATGAGGAGCAGGCTAGAGCCAGAGCATCTGCAGTCAGGGTCCGGGCTACACACACACACACACACACACTCACACAAACACACACTCACACACACAAACAAACAAACACGCACACAAACACACACTCAAACACACACACAAACACACACACAAACAAACACACACATTTTAATACACATTGGTGTAAATAAAATGTATTCTACTATATACTGTACTGCATTAGAAAACATAACACCAATACTTTATTTACTATGAATAAACAGTGACTGATGAGTCTGATGTAGTCCATAATTTTGTGGCTTTAGTTTACTTACCGGCAGAGTGAAGTCTCTTCCCTCAACAGAGGCCAGTTGGTTGCACACCTGTGCCGTGGTCTGTAAGATGGCTTCCCTAGTGATCTTCTGGTGGTCCATGGATCTGCCTGCGAAGAGAACCATGAACCCTTGGACCCCAGTCTGCAGGAGGAGGAGAGAGACTACGGCCAGGACTGATGACATCATCAACCTGTCTGTGGGAGGGAGAGGCCAGTCAACGTGACTTATCATAATTTTATAGTTTGATCATACTTCAGAAAGTATTCACACCCCTTAACTTTTTTCCACATTTTGCTGTGTCACAGCCTGAACTTAAAAGGGATTAAATAGAGATTTTGTGTCACTGGCCTACACACAATAACCCATAATGTCAAAGTGGAATTATGTTTTTCCAAATTGTTACTAATTAATTAAAAATGAACATCTAAAATGTCTTAAGTCAATAAGTATTCAACCCCTTTGTTATGGCAAGCCTAAATAAGTTCAGGAGTAAAAATGTGCTTAACAAGTCACATAATAAGTTGCATGGAGTCTGTG
Organism: Coregonus clupeaformis; assembly: GCF_020615455.1. NCBI lineage: Eukaryota > Metazoa > Chordata > Actinopteri > Salmoniformes > Salmonidae > Coregonus > Coregonus clupeaformis. Next base: position 7,408,745 of record NC_059204.1, on the reverse strand, counting down.
CAATAATAGTGTTTAACATTATTTTTCATGACTACCTCATCTCTGTACGTACAATTATCTGTAAGGTCCCTCAAGCAGTGAATTTCAAACACAGATTCAAACACATCCACAAAGAACCAGGGAGGTTTTCCAATGCCTCGCAGAGAAGGTCATCTATTGGTAGATGGGTATAAATAAAAAAGAAGACATTGAATATCCCTTTGAGCATGGTGAAGTTATTAATTACACATTAGATGGTGTATCAATACACCCAGTCACTACAAAGATACAGACGTCCTTCCTAACTCAGTTGCCGGAGAGGAAGGAAACTGCTCAGGGATTTCACCATGAGGCCAATGGTGTCTTTAAAACAGTTACAGTGTTTAATGGCTGAGATGGAAAATGGAGGATGGATAAACAACATTGTAGTTACTTTAGTTACTTGCTCAAGGGCACATCGAACGATTTTTCACCTAGTCGGCTTGGGGATTAGAACCAGCGACCTTTCGGTTACTGGCACAACACTCTTAACATTTTTTACATTTTTACATTTTAGTAAACGCTCTTATCCAGAGCGACTTACAGTTAGTGAATACATATTTTTTTATACTGGCCCCCGTGGGAAACGAACTCCACAACCCTGGCATTGCAAACGCCATGCTCTATCAACTGATCTACATCCCTGCCGGCCATTCCTTCCCCTACCCTGGGACGACGCTGGGCCAATTGTGCGCCGCCCATGAGTCTCCCGGTCGCGGCCCGGCTGCAACAGAGCCTGGATTCGAACCAGGATCTCTAGTGGCACAGTTAGCACTGCGATGCAGTGCCTTAGACCACTGCGCCACTAGCTACCTGCCGCAACATTGTAGTTACTCCACAATACTAACCTAATTGGCAGAGTGAAAAGAAGGAAGCCTGTGCAGAATAAAATGTTATGGGGATGCTTGTAATCATGAAGGACTGGGGAGTTTTTCAGGATAAAAAAGAAACAGAATGGAGCTAAGCACAGGCAAAATCCTAGAGGAAAACCTGGTTCAGTCTGCTTTCCACCAGATACTGGGAGATGAATTCACCTTTCAGCAAGACAATAACTTTAAACACAAGGCCAAATCTACACTGGAGTTTCTTACCAAGAAGAAGGTGAATGTTCCTGATTGGTCAAGTTACAGTTTTGACTTAAATCTGCTTGGAAATCTATTGCAAGACCTGAAAACGGTTGTCTAGCAATGATCAACAACCAATTTGACAGAACTTGAAGAATTTTTTTAAGGAAATGGGCAAATGTTGCACAATCCAGGTGTGGAAAGCTCTTAGACACTTACCCAGAAAGACTCTCAGCTGTAGTCACTGCCAAAAGGTGATTCTAACACGTATTGACTCAGGGGGTTGAATACTTATCTAATCAATATATATATTAGTGTTTTATTTACCATTCATTTAAAACAAATGTTAGAATTTTTCTTCCACTCTGACATTGCAGAGTATTTTGTGTAGATTGTTGACCAAAAATGACACAAATCCATTTTAATGCCCCTTTGTAACACAACAAAATGTGGAAAAAGTCAAGGGGTGTAAATACTTTCTGAAGGCACTGTATGTATAATATGAATATTATAATAGAAAGTTCTGTACATTCATCCAAAAAAAGAACAATGTCAGACTTATCCAGAAAGCATAAAACATATTTCTGCAAATAAGGTCTTTGGTTTTAGATCACTAAATTGCAAAACAAATAATATGTTATGCCTTGTTAGGTAACTGTCACGCTCGTCATACATAGAGGAGGACCAAGGCGCAGCGTTGAAGGCGAACATATTTATTAATAGAATGATCACACGATCAAAACAACAAAACGATGACGTGACAGTCAATGGTAATACACAAACCAAATACGAACAAGAAACCACAATGAATGAGTGCCAAACGGCTACCTAAGTATGAGTCCCAATCAGAGACAACGAGCTACAGCCGTCTCTGATTGGGAGCCACCTGGCCAACATAGATCTACAAAACCAGAAAGTGAAACCTAGAACACACATAGACTATACACACCCTGGCTCAACATATTAGAGTCCCCAGAGCCAGGGCGTGACAGTAACCCTTCACCATCACATCTTCAGCGGTTTTTGTGTAGTGATTTAGAAGAAAAAAACATTTGTGATATCAACTGCATCAAGATAGAACTTTCACAACAAATAACTGTCTGACAACTTCTAATGATTTTCTACATTTCTTTCCATAACTACTACCTACGCCCTTATCAACCAATAGCACATTTGAAAGATTAACAAACAGACCAGTGCCTACCTTGTAATGCCACAGGATCAGAAGCGTGTCTCCAATGAAGTGATCTGTATCACACAGATGATGGGTCTCTTTATACAATACAACCAGGAAGTGCCATGCCACCGTCATTTACATTAAACCTTTCATTGTTGTCACCTTTTGCTTTGGCAACTGTTTATAGTGGAACTATTTTTGGTTTCAATGTTCTGGTTAATCAGAAGAGTGACTTACATCTGCCATCAGGATCTTGTATGCTATTACATAGATTTTTTAAAAGTATTATTATTATTATTATTATATATTTTTTAGGGGGTAGATCAGCTTTAATATTGCAGATAGATTGTGGCTTCCATCAATGTAATTGTCTGCATCATTTCCAATCCCCCATATTATTTTAGTAAATATATAAAATACATGTATATATATTTTTAAATATATTTTCCTTTATTATTTTCCCCTAATGCTACCATCCCTCCCCTAATTGGAGTAAACTAATGGACAACAACACTTAAGTTTCTACTTCCAGCTTATACAAACTATATACATTTTACGGACACAGTATATTCTACATTAGTTATCTTTTGTTTGTTTTTAGTCCCATCCTTCAGCTCCACTCAAACCCTCCCATCTATCTCTGAACACCATCCAGTTTTGATTTCTATTTGCCATATTTTTTTTACAGTGCTGTGATGTTTCACAAAAGTTTTGAACATTTCTATTCTCATAGATTCTACATATTGTAAATTAAAGATACCATTTTTTTGCTTAGAGTATTATTATATTATTGATCGATTGACTATGACTTTTAAATCACCCAGCAGTGCGATTTGCAGAGTTAGATGCAGGAAAATGTTGCAATTCTTCAGCCAATGTATACATTGTAATGTATTCCTGTACGTCCTGTGCTAGCACCACGCACGTGTCGTGCTAAGGTGGGCATGCAGCCAGGACGGAGTGTGCCGGCTCAACGCTCGTGGCCTCCAGTACCCCTCCTCGGTCCCGGATATCCTGCGCCAGTGCCACGTGCTGTAGTGTCAGTATGAGTGCACAGCCCTGTACGTCCTGTGCTGATGCCTCACACAGAGTGTGTGAAAATAGGCATTCAGCCAGGGCGGGTTGTGTCAGCTCTCCGTTCCAGACCTCCAGTCCGTCTCCACAGTCCAGCCCGGCCTGTTCCTGTCCCTCGCACCAAGCCTGTGGTGCGCGTCGTCAACCGGTCCGGCCTGTTCCTGCTCCCCGCTCCAAGCCAGTGGTGCACGTCGCCAGCCCGGTCCGGCCTGTTCCTGTCCCTCGCACCAAGCCTGTGGTGCGCGTCGCCAGCCCGGTCCGGCCTGTTCCTGTCCCTCGCACCAAGCCAGTGGTGCGCGTCGTCAGCCCGGTCTTGTTCGGAAGGTTTGTGTTCAACCCAGGACTGCACGTATCGTTTGTTTTGTTGTTTTGTTTCGTGTTGTGTACTGCAATAAAAGAATGTACGCATATCACGCTGCGCCTTGGTCCGCTTCATCTAACGACGATCGTGACATGTTCTGATATAACAATACTTGCACTAAAAGACTATTAATGTAAAACACCATTACATCACCTTTACTAAGGCAGCATGTTGTGACTGCATAAGGCAATATTTGACCCACATCCTGTTGTCTCTGTATAATGAGCAACAGACATGTTAATTTTCCTTACAGCATCACATGACCTCTATTTTGGCAACCACCAATTCAGGACAAAGGAACTATAACAATTGGCATGTGGCTGCACTTTCAGCAGCATCGTGCACTGGTCCATTGTGTTGAATGTGTAAGGAATGTTGCCAAACATGAATGTTACACCCCTGGTCTCTTCAGAGGAACATCAACCTGCATGTTACAGATGGCAATTAGCCAACTCCAAACTCTTTCACTTTCAATATTACTCCCCCTCTTTAACACACACCCAGACGCACGCCCTCGCAATACCTGCAACTGGGCCGATGTCCAACACGTCTGATCTGATGAGATCGGGGATGGGGAAATCTGTTGCCCAGTTCTATCCAGCTACTGTGACTGTAGAAAGTCCTGAAAATATAAGAATGATAAGTTGTTAAAAATAGTGCTATGCCAAATGCCATGTGATTTAAATGCTTTTAGCTAATCTAATATTTCAGCAAAAGCAATGTCTCTCTCTTGTCTTGTGGAGTAAGGAGATAATGTAAATCATGTAAATGACCTGTAAGGTGTGTAAAATGTCTCCCAGCGTCTGTCTTGCTGCCTCAAAGTTCCCTCGCTTGACGCTGGCTTTGACAGAGGTCAAGCCATCTGTGATGAGTTTCCGCCCCTCCACGAACCTCTCCCCATCAAAGTGGTACTCTTCATTGAACAGGTGACGGTAGTCAACTCCGGCATTTCTCCAGGTGACGTCTGATATGGCACTCTGGAAACTCTTAGCAGACCCCGATGAGGAGCAGGCTAGAGCCAGAGCATCTGCAGTCAGGGGTCCGGGCTACACACACACACACACACACACACACACACACACACACACACACACACACACACACACACACACACACACACACACACACACACACACACACACACACACACACACACACACACACACACACACACACACACACACACACACACACACACACACACACACACACACACACACACAACACACAAACAAACAAACACGCACACAAACACACACTCAAACAAACACACAAACAAACACACAAACACAAACACGCACACGCACACAAACACACACACAAACACAAACACGCACACAAACACAAACACACACACACACACACACACACATACACACACACACACACACAAACACGCACACAAACACACACACACATTTTAATACACATTGGTGTAAATAAAATGTATTCTACTATATTCTGTACTACATTAGAAAACACAACACCAATACTTTCTTTACTATGACAAAAGTATAAATAAAATACAGTGACTGATGAGTCTGATGTAGTACTTTGTTTCGTGGCTTTAGTTTACTTACCGGCAGAGTGAAGTCTCTTCCCTCAACAGAGGCCAGTTGGTTGCACACCTGTGCCGTGGTCTGTAAGATGGCTTCCCTAGTGATCTCCAGGTGGTCCATGGAGCTGCCTGCGAAGAGAACCAGGAACCCTTGGACCCCAGTCTGCAGGAGGAGGAGAGAGACTACGGCCAGGACTGATGACATCATCAACCTGTCTGTGGGAGGGGGAGAGGTCAGTCAACGTGACTTATCATAATATTATAGTTTGATCATACAGTGCCTTCAGAAAGTATTCACGCCCCTTAACTTATTCCACATTTTGCTGTGTCACAGCCTGAATTTAAAATGGATTAAATAGAGATTTTGTGTCACTGGCCTACACACAATAACCCATAATGTCAAAGTGGAATTATGTTTTTCAAAATTGTTACTAAGTAATTAAAAATGAACATCTAAAATGTCTTAAGTCAATAAGTATTCAACCCCTTTGTTATGGCAAGCCTAAATAAGTTCAGGAGTAAACATGTGCTTAACAAGTCACATAATAAGTTGCATGGAGTCTGTGCAATAATAGTGTTTAACATTATTTTTTCATGACTACCTCATCTCTGTACGTACAATTATCTGTAAGGTCCCTCAAGCAGTGAATTTCAAACACAGATTCAAACACATCCACAAAGAACCAGGGAGGTTTTCCAATGCCTCGCAGAGAAGGGCATCTATTGGTAGAAGAAAGCAGACATTGAATATCCCTTTGAGCATGGTGAAGTTATTAATTACACATTAGATGGTGTATCAATACACCCAGTCACTACAAAGATACAGACGTCCTTCCTAACTCAGTTGCCGGAGAGGAAGGAAACCGCTCAAGGATTTCACCATGAGGCCAATGGTGTCTTTAAAACAGTTACAGTGTTTAATGGCTGAGATGGAAAATGGAGGATGGATAAACAACATTGTAGTTACTTCACAATACTAACCTAATTGGCAGAATGAAAAGAAGGAAGCCTGTGCATAATAACATGTTATGGGGATGCTTGTAATCATGTATCTTCCATGTAAAAAACCTGTCTGATTAGAATGAATAATATCCGACAATACCTTTTTAATTCTATGCGCTATACATTTTGCTAGGATTTTTGCATCACAACACTGAAGTGTAAGGGGCCTCCAATTTTGTAAATGGACTGGATCTTTATATTTTCCACTTGTATCCTGTTTCAGTAATAATGAGATCAGACCTTCTTCTTGAGTGTCTGATAATCTACCATTTACATAGGAGTGGTTAAAACATGCTAATAACGGTCCGCTTAGTATATCAAAAAAGGTTTGGTATACCTCGACTGGTATGCCATCCAACCCTGGAGTTTTCCCGGACTTAAAGTCTTTAATTGCATCCAGAAGTTCCTCCTCTGTAATTTCACCTTCACATGAGTATTTCTGTGTGGCTGTTAATTTGACATTATCAATAGAAAAAAATATCTACAATTAGCTTCAGTTAGAGGAGATGGAGGCGACTGAAAAGAAAACATATGCTTAAAGTACTTTGTTTCTTCCTTCAAAATATCATTTGGTGAATTATGGGTGACTCCGTCCAATTGTAACCAGTTTCATTAAGTTATTTTTGGTAGCATTCCTATGTTGAAGATTAAAAAATAATTTTGTGCATTTTTTTCCCATATTCCATCCAGTTTGCTTTATTTATATAATATATTACACTTGATCTTTCTTGAATAAGTTTCTCCATTTCTTTTGTTTTTCCTCTAATTTATTCTGAGCCTCTATGTTACAGTTTTTATTGCCATCTATCTGTTCTGTTAGATTTTCTATTTCCTTTCTTAGTATAAACTCTTTTGACCTAAATTGCTTTTGTTTTCGAGATGAGTACTGAATTGCATGGCCTCTAAAGGCACATTTAAAGGTGTCCCATAAAATAAGGGGATTCGCTGTACCTATGTTATGTTGGAAAAAGTCAGTTATAAATTCCTTTGTTCTAATTATGAATAAATTATCATCAATGGGCTTTGATTAAATTTCCAATATCCTCGCCCACGTGGAAATTCAGTAAGAGTATTGTATATGCCTATTATATGATGGTCTGACCGCATTCTGTCCCCTATCAACACTTTTTTTTACTTTTGGTGCCAACGAGAATGAGATAAGAAAGAAGTCAAGACGACTAGCTTGATTCAGTCTCCGCCATGTATATCTCACTAGATCAGTATATTTAAGCCTCCATACATCTACTAGTTCTAATGTATCCATGACATTCACAATTTCCTTAAGAGCATGTGGGTGATTGTTTGTGGTGTGATTTCCTTTACGGTCCATTGAGCTATTTAAAACAGTATTATAATCCCCCACTATAATAATATTGTCTTGAGTTGCTTGCAGGCTTGATAATTTATTATATATATTGTCAAAGAATTGTGGATCATCATTATTTGGTCCGTAAAGGTTAATGAGCCATATGTGTTTATGGTCCAATAACATATTTAAAATAATCCATCTGCCTTGCGTATCTATTTGGACAATTTGCACATTCGGATCGAAATTACTATTAATTAATATCATCACCCCTTTTGAATTTCTTTTGCCCAATGGGAGAAGTATATTCCCCCCATTCTTTTTTCCACGCTACTTCATCTCGAATTGTTGAATGAGTTTCCTGTATACAATAGATATTATATTCCTTCTCTTTGAGCCATGTAAATATTGTTCTTCTTTTGTTATTATCAGCTAAGCCATTACAATTATAACTGGCTATACTTATTTCACCATACACCATAATGAGATACAAGTTTCAAGTCTATTTATCATTATATATGTTTGTAAATTTACCAATAAAAATAGCGTAATGATTGAGTGTCCATATAGCTGTACCGTGATATTTGCATTGCTACGGAGTAACCCTTCAATTGTTCTCCACTAATTCCCCCGCTAAAGCCCCTCCCCATCCCAAGTTGAGCCGTCATCCCCAGTGATCAGCATCCCACCCACGTCCCTCCGTATCCCTAAGGCCCCGAGAGGCCAGGACCCATCCATCGAAAAACAGCACACAGTGGCACCCACAAAACAGAAGCAGATTAACCCCAAAAGCATTTCCAATATTATAATAGAGTATATATATATATATTTTTTATTATGCATATCCTATTTTCCATCATTATCAATTAATATGCGTAATAATGTACGGCAGTTCACGCGTAGGATTCCAACATATAACCCGGATTGCCATTTGTATTACACTTAATTCATTGACAAGCAATTATTATCCTAGCAAATAATCCCCGCGGTCCATCTCATACCCTCCCTCCCAGAGCCCAACTCGAGAAATAACTTGATTTACGAGTGCACATACAGTTAAAGCTGATTGAGAATGCATGCAGATTGAGCGAAATTGATAACAATGTGAGATTTGATTAATATACTTAATCTATGTCAAGTCCTAGGTGATGGAGATCAGATCCACCCTCTTCACCTGAGACACAAACACTCTGATCCCCTGTTGTAACCATTTTCCCAAGCATCTCCATGCGGTCAGACCTTTGATTATTTTGTGCCACCTGGGCCACAATGATAAACCCCCTCTCTGATTGTCCGAGTGTGACCCCCTCCCCCATGGGTTACTGCAGCCAGTGTTGCCAGCACTGCCACTACCTGGGTGGGTGTACCCACCGGAATCCCCACCGGCTAGGTAAAAGGTCGTAAAGGTTCTCATTAGCAGCTTTGAGAATTTCCTTGTATATTATGCTCTCCCATCAGGGGCTCATCAAACACACCCTGTTACAAACACACCCTGTTACAAACGCAGCCTGTTACAAACGCACCCTGTTACAAACGCACCCTGTTACAAACGCAGCCTGTTACAAACGCAGCCTGTTACAAACACACCCTGTTACAAACACACCCTGTTACAAACACACCCTGTTACAAACGCAGCCTTTTACAAACACACCCTGTTACAAACACACCCTGTTACAAACACACCCTGTTACAAACGCAGCCTGTTACAAACACACCCCTGTTACAAACGCAGCCTGTTACAAACACACCCTGTTACAAATGCACCCTGTTACAAACACACCCTGTTACAAACACACCCTGTTACAAAGAAAAAAGCCTGTTACAATCGCACCCTGTTACAAACACACCCTGTTACAAACGCAGACTATTACAAATGCAGCCTGTTACAAACGCAGCCTGTTACAAACACACCCTGTTACAAACGCACCCTGTTACAAACACACCCTGTTACAAACGCAGCCTATTACAAACACACCCTGTTACAAACGCAGCCTATTACAAACGCACCCCTGTTACAAACGCACCCTGTTACAAACGCACCCTGTTACAAAACGCAGCCTGTTACAAACACACCCTGTTACAAACGCAGCCCTGTTGCAAACGCAGACTATTACAAATGCAGCCTGTTACAAACGCAGCCTGTTAAAAACACACCCTGTTACAAACGCACCCTGTTACAAACGCAGCCTGTTACAAACACACCCTGTTACAAACGCACCCTGTTACAAACGCGCCTGTTACAAACGCACCCTGTTACAAACGCAGCCTGTTACAAACGCACCCTGTTACAAACGCACCCTGTTACAAATGCCAGCATGGAAAGAAAAAAGACGGTAGTGACGTTCTATTGCTTTGATGCAATACATTTATTATTTAGCGTTTCTGCTTATATTTAGCAGCTTTATTGAGGAAGAATTTTACTTACTATGACGGTGACATGTGGATTTCCTACCTAGCTACCTTGAGATGAATGCACCAACTGTAAGTCGCTCTGGATAAGAGCGTCTACTAAATGACAAAAAAATGTTTTCACAGCAAGATGGCCTTCATCAATGTTTTGCGATAAAGCTAAAGCTAAAATAAACGGCTAATTACGCCTCGAATGAATGGCAGCTCTTATCTCGCCAGTCTAGAACTAAATCCTCCGAGAATCTGATCTCTAAGGAAATGTCTTGGCAGGTTTTACTAAACAGGTGGTTAGTTAGTCTGAGCCTTGCGTTGGTTGTAGGAACAATCCTCTCCAGTCAGTGAGTGTAACCGGAGAGAGAGAGAGCAGTTTACGTAAGATCAGACTAAGCGTTCGGTTTCGCACCAGGTGCAAAGTTACCAGCTGTTATGTTTTAGAGGGGATATCTATACTTATCTATCTATACTTATTAAGCTATACTAATCTATCTATACTTATCTATCTATACTTATTAAGCTATACTAATCTATCTATACTTATCTATCTATACTTATCTATCTATACTTATCTATCTATACTTATTAAGCTATACTAATCTATCTATACTTATCTATCTATACTTATCTATCTATACTTATCTATCTATACTTATCTATCTATACTTGTCCTCCCGAGTGGCGCAGTGGTCTAAGGTAGCTCAGTTGGTAGAGCATGGCATTTGCAACGCCATGGGGTTGTGGGTTCGATTCCAGTATATAAAAATGTATGCACTCACTAACTGTATGTCGCTCTGGATAAGAGCGTCTGCTAAATGACTAAAATGTAATGTAAAATCTATCTGTACTTATCTATATATTCTTATCTAGCTATACATATTTCCTGTTAACATATTTGTTCTTCCGGTAGTTCTATTGTTTCTGTGTTCCCTGTGGAAAGAAACAGGTGCAGTTCTATTGTTTCTGTGTTCCCTTTGGAAAGAAACAGGTGCAGTTCTATTGTTTCTGTGTTCCCTGTGGAAAGAAACAGGTGCAGTTCTATTGTTTCTGTGTTCCCTGTGGAAAGAAACAGGTGCAGTTCTATTGTTTATGTGTTCTCTGTGGAAAGAAACAGGTGCAGTTCTATTGTTTCTGTGTCCTTGTGGGAAGAAACAGGTGCAGTTCTATTGTTTCTGTGTTCCCTGTGGAAAGAAACAGGTGCAGTTCTATTGTTTCTGTTTTCCCTGTGGGAAGAAACAGGTGCAGTTCTATTGTTTCTGTGTTCCCTGTGGGAAAGAAACAGGCGCAGTTCTATTGTTTCTGTGTTCCCTGTGGAAAGAAACAGGTGCAGTTCTATTGTTTCCGTGTCCCTGTGGAAAGAAACAGGTGCAGTTATATTGTTTCTGTGTTCCCTGTGGGAAGAAACAGGTGCAGTTATATTGTTTCTGTGTTCCCTGTGGAAAGAAACAGGTGCAATTATGTTGTTTCTGTGTTCCCTGTGGAAAGAAACAGGTGCAGTTCTATTGTTTCTGTGTTCCCTGTGGAAAGAAACAGGTGCAGTTCTATTGTTTCTGTGTTCCCTGTGGGAAGAAACAGGTGCAGTTCTATTGTTTCTGTGTCCCTGTGGAAAGAAACAGGTGAGTTCTATTGTTTCTGTGTTCCCTGTGGAAAGAAACAGGTGCAGTTCTATTGTTTTTGTGTCCCTGTGGGAAGAAACAGGTGCAGTTCTATTGTTTTTGTGTCCCTGTGGGAAGAAACAGGTGCAGTTCTATTGTTTCTGTGTTCCCTGTGGAAAGAAACAGGTGCAGTTCTATTGTTTCTGTGTTCCTGTGGAAAGAAACAGGTGCAGTTCTATTGTTTCTGTGTTCCCTGTGGAAAGAAACAGGTGCAGTTCTATTGTTTATGTGTTCCCTGTGGAAAGCAACAGGTGCAGTTCTATTGTTTCTGTGTTCCTGTGGGAAGAAACAGGTGCAGTTCTATTGTTTCTGTATTCCCTGTGGAAAGAAACAGGTGCAGTTCTATTGTTTCTGTGTTCCCTGTGGGAAGAAACAGGTGCAGTTCTATTGTTTCTGTGTCCCTGTGGAAAGAAACAGGTGCAGTTATATTGTTTCTGTGTTCCCTGTGGGAAGAAACAGAGTGCAGTTCTATTGTTTCTGTATTCCCTGTGGAAGGTGTGCAGTTCTATTGTTTCTGTGTCCCTGTGGAAGGTGCAGAACTTTGCTCTGGTGCACGAAGCAAACACTTCTGGCCCAAGAGAGAAGACCCTATAGGGGTGAAAGGTGAGGCTCAGGGGGTAGAGCTTACTGTACACACTCACACACACAGACATTAGAGTGGGTGTACTCTCACACATAATCACAACATTGACTGAATATATCTTTTGAATTGACCTAAATCGTGTCCACAGTATCAACTCTGTTTCCTTCAGGCAGATCAGCTGGACCAGGGAAAGGTAACACACCACTCTGACATTCTCAACATAAACCCACTGAGGCCTCAGACCCAGCTAGGACCATAGAAGTCCACTGTAGATCAGCTACCTAAAGTATGTATAGTTTTTACCTGTCAACTGTCAAACTCAACTGTCCAACCCTTAACACAGAAAGCTTATCATGTTCAAAATATTGGGTTAAATCATCTCTAAGTAACTTCAAACCAAGGCTGGGATTCAAACAAACCTACATACGGTGCATCGCACTGCACTTGACCACTACAGGCAATTTCCATGACTTTAGCAGAGATCACATTCGCTGTAAATGACACGGATATCGGTTAAAACATCGATTACCTTTAAAAGTCAAGTGCAGTGCGATGTTACGAACATTCTGTTCTGGTTGAATCATGACCCCTGTCATTGAGTTGATTTCAATGGGTCACACATTTTTTGAATATTGTGAGTTTGCCCTATCACTCCCATTTGGTTAGCAGTGGCAATAGAGGTAAGATAGTATTAGTAGTGGCTTTTGAAACAAATCGAACCATGGATGACTGTCTTTCAGCCAATAGAATGCTTTCAGGATAAGTTAAGAAAATACAGGTAAAGGTCAAAAACAGATACCCCCGACCTCCAGACCCATCCCTCAGCTGTTTACCAAAAGAAGTGGCAGGGTTACTGCTTTGTTATTGTTTCAACTGCCGGATTGCTCCTTTTAAGGGCTGACCGACCTTAGAGAGGGGCAGGACGAGCAAGGCTCCGCCCCCACTGGACTCCACGATGACGGCCAGGAACTTTGGGTTGACGGCACAGAACGAGCTGTCCCACGTCACCTTGGAAACGCGTATGTCATCGTAGCCCTGCTCCGTCTTCACCGCCTGGCCGAAGACGTGCCGGAACTTACTCTGTCAGTACGATGCTGCGACTCATCGCTATAGAAACAAGGGAGGGAGGGGTCGGGGGGGAGAGATAAAGTTGAGTGAGAGAGGGTAAGAGAGAAAGAGGAATGAGAGAGAGAGAAAGAGGGAGTGAGAGATTGACAATCTCAGATATATACAATTTCCATCAATCAATCATTTAATCAATCATTCAATAATTTTTGGAAATACTTATTGACCAAGAGAAGTGGTATGAATCCATACAAAATACAAATACAACTTGAATCATGTGACTGATCTCACCTCCTCCATTGAGAAGCTACACTCTAAAAAGACATGATGGGTTGTTTGGTTGACCCAACTGCTGGGTTGCAGGCGTTGGGTCACTTAGTTGGATTGTTCTTTAAAAACTGCTGGGTTATTGATGCTGGGTGCTGGGTTATTGATGCCGGGTTATTGAGATATGACCCAGCGGGTCAGATCAGAAGACTAGTTGCGTGGCTTTCAGATAGTTATTTTTGGTCACCTGTGAGAGGAAATGTCATCATCTGTTCTGTTGTATTGTCATCACATGTTAAGGTTGAACAGCGTTAATGAGGCTTACACAAGTGTATGAGTTCCTAAAGTGCTTATGCATATCCCAATGTTGGGATAGGTAAATAATAATGTTGTGAAATGTATATTAGAATATGTCATGTGCAAAAAATATTCAAGGAGAAATGAAATGTATAGTGTATAAACTTAACATGATGAACAGGAATGACATTTACAAAGCAGCACATCTTATCTAACTTTGCTGTTTAGTATAGTATAGACACCGGAGTTGCCTAACCCGTTCACAGGATTGGGTAGCCCTTTCCTGTAGTCGAATGACCTAGTGGCCTCATGGGTGGAATGTTATTCATATTTTTCATAATTTCATAATTAATAAACATTATTTCAAAAATACCCACTGAAAATCTGGTGTTTCTATGTCAAACGGTTTTGTTATATTTCAGTCTTCTGTAATGTATACCTAACAAAAATATGAACATGTAAAATGTTGGTCCAATGTTTCATGAGCTGAAATAAAACATTTTCCATACGTACTGAAAAGCTTATTTTGCTCAGATTTTGTGCACATTTTTTTGCATCCCTGTTAGTGAGCATTTCTCATTTGCCAAGATAATCCATCCACCTGACAGGTGTGGCATATCAGGAAGCTGATTAAACAGCATGATCATTACACAGGTGCACCTTGTGCTGGGGACAATAAAGGCCACTCTGAAATGTGAATTTTTGTCACAACACAATGCCACAGATTTCTCAAGTTTTGAGGGAGCGTGCAATTGGCATGCTGACTGCAGGAATGTCCACCAGAGCTGTTGTTAGAACATTTAATGTTCATTTCTCTACTATAAGCCCCCTCCAACGTCGTTTTAGAGAATTTGGCAGTACGTGCAACCTGCCTCACAACCGCAGACCACGTGTATGGCGTTGTGTGGGTGAGCGGTTTGCTGATGTCAACGTTGTGAACAGAGTGCCCCATGGTGGGGGTAGGGTTATGGTATGGGCAGACATAAGCTACGGACAACAAACTAAGTTGAATAACCACGCCAGCCCAGGACCTCCACATCCGACTTCTTCACCTACTGGATCGCCTGAGACCAGCCACCTGGACAGCTGATGAAACTGTGGTTCTGCACAACTGAAGAATTTCTGCAAAAACTGTCAGAAACCATCTCAGGGAAGCTCATCTGCGTGCTCGTCATCCTCACCAAGGTCTTGACCTGACTGCAGTTCAGTGTCGTAACCAAATTCAGTTGGCAAATGCTCACCTTCGATGGGCACTCGCACGCTGGAGAAGTGTGCTCTTCTCAGATGAATCCCGGTTTCAACTGTACCGGGCAGTTGGCAAACAGTGTGTATGGCGTCGTGTGGCCGAGCGGTTTGCTGATGTCAACGTTGTGAGCAGAGTGCCCCATGCTGGGGTTATGGTATGGGCAGGCATAAGCTACGGACAATGAACAAAATTGCATTTTATCGATGGCAATTTTAATGCACAGAGATACTTTGACGAGATCCTGAGGCCCATTGTCGTGCCATTCATCCGCCACCATCACCTCATGTTTCAGCATTATAATATACGGCCCCATGTCGCATGGATCTGTACACAATTCCAGGAAGCTGAAAATGTCCCAGTTCTTCTATGGCCTTCATACTCACCACACGTCACTACCCATTGAGCATGTTTGGGATGCTCTGGATTGACCAATATCCAGCAACTTCGTACAGCCATTGAAGAGGAGTGGGGTAACATTCCACAGGCCACAATCAACGGCCTGATCAACTCTATGCGAAGGCGATGTGTCGCGTTGCATGAGGCAAATTGTGGTCACAGCAGATACTGATCCACGCCCCTACCTATCTTTTAAGGTATCTGTGACCAACAGATGCATATCGGTTTTCCCAGTCATGTGAAATCCATAGATTAGGGTAAAATTAATTTATTTCAATTGACTGATTTCCTTATATGAACTGTAACTCAGTAAAATCCTTAATTGTTGTGTTTATATTTTTCTTCAGTGTATATGAGAAAAAAGAAGAAACCCACACACTGCTCTTGATAGTATCACTGCTCTTGATAGTATCACTGCTCTTGATAGTATCACTGCTCTTTATTAAAGGGGGAATGGAAACACTTTAGGGAGTAAATCTAAGCAAAGAGACGCCTTACGCATTCAATCCACTAATCTTAAACATGTGCATTTAACACTAACACCTCTATATTTAGTATTTTGATCGTCAACAAGGTTTATTTGAGCTATGGTCAGCGCCCGACCGACCATCATCAATATCGCTGACTTGAGTCAAGCAAAAGCCAGACTGAGGCGACACGAGTCAATGGAGCCTGAGGTAAGCGTTAACCGGTCATGAGTCATGACTGTTGTTGGACGAGGCTAGCGTTAGACACTGGACTACTTTGTTGCAACACTAGTTGAAGGTAACTAGCTAATTGCGTCTGAAGTGTTTTGTGTAACACCCCCAGCAACTAACGTTAGGAAGCAACTCAACTGCAACTAATATTGCAACACAGTTTCTCTGTGTAGGTCTGTTATTAGGTAGTTACTCCAGCTATCTTCCACCTAAGATAAAGTACTGTAATACATTTTGTTAACAGATTTGTCTTTGGAATGTTTTGTGAGCTCCACCTCATTTAGCTAGACTGAAGTTGACATAGCTAATGTTTGCTGAAAAATAAATGTCCCTGTGTGTGTGTGTGTGTGTGTGTGTGTGTGTGTGTGTGTGTGTGTGTGTGTGTGTGTGTGTGACATAGCATACAAGACAGATAGCTTGTTAACGCCAACCAATATATTTGGGTTCAGTTGTCTTAACAAAACGTTTGTTTGTGTTCAGGAGGACATCTTCATCCCTGAGAAGGTTTTCATCCTGGAGGAGACTGTGCAGGAGGAGGCAGAGGAGGTTTTCACCCTGGAGGAGACTGTGCAGGAGGAGGCAGGAGGTTTTCATCCTGGAGGAGACTGTGCAGGAGGAGGCAGAGGAGGTGCATGCAAATCCATGTTAGTTCTATCCGCCACAGACGGAGCTGACGGAGAGTGAGTTGAGTGAAGACCAGGACTCGCTGTATGAACCTGAGAGCTCAGAATCACAATCATCACAGTGCCAAGAGATAATATGGAAGAGTGTGTGCAAGATCCGAAATACAGTTGAAGTCGGAAGTTTACATACACTTAGGTTGGAGTCATTAAAACTTGTTTTTCAACCACTCCACACATTTCTTGTTAACAAACTATAGTTTTGGCAATTCGGTTAGGACATCTACTTTGTGCATGACACAAGTAATTTTTCCCACAATTGTTTACAGACAGATTATTTCACTTATAATTCACTGTTTCACAATTCCAGTTGGTCAGAAGTTTACATACACTAATTTGACTGTGCCTTTAAACAGCTTGGAAAATTCCAGAAAATGATGTCATGGCTTTAGAAGCTTTGGATAGGCTAATTGACATCATTTGAGTCAATTGAAGGTGTACCTGTGGATGTATTTCAAGGCCTACCTTCAAACTCAGTGCCTCTTTGCTTGACATCATGGGAAAATCAAAAGAAATCAGCCTCCACAAGTCTGGTTCATCCTTGGGAGCAATTTCCAAATGCCTGAAGGTACCACGTTCATCTGTACAAACAATAGTACGCAAGTATAAACACCATGGGACCACTCAGGAAGGAGACGCGTTCTGTCTCCTAGAGATGAACGTACTTTGGTGCGAAAAGTGCAAATCAATCCCAGAACAACAGCAAAGGACCCTGTGAAGATGCTGGAGGAAACAGGTACAAAAGTATCTATATCCACAGTAAAACGAGTCCTATATCGACATAACCTGAAAGGCCGCTCAGCAAGGAAGAAGCAACTGCTACAAAAACCGCCATAAAAAGCCAGACTACGGTTTGCAACTGCACATGGGGACAGAGATCGTACTTTTTGGAGAAATGTCCTCTGGTCTGATGAAACAAAAATAGAACTGTTTGGCCATAATGACCATCGTTATGTTTGGAGGAAAAAGGGGAATGCTTGCAAACCGAAGAACACCATCCCAACCGTGAAGCACGGGGGTGGCAGCATCATGCTGTGGGGGTGCTTTGCTGCAGGAGGGACTGGTGCACTTCACAAAATAGATGGCATCATGAGGAAGGAAAATTAGGTGGAGATATTGAAACAATATCTCAAGACATCAGTCAGGAAGTTAAAGCTTGGTCGCAAATGGTTCTTCCAAATGGACAATGACCCCAAGTATATTTCCAAAGTTGTGGCAAAATGGCTTAAGGACAACAAAGTCAAGGTATTGGAGTGGCCATCACAAAGCCCTGACCTCAAACCTATAGAAAATGTGGGCAGAACTGAAAAAGCGTGTGTGAGCAAGGAGGCCTACAAACCTGACTCAGTTACACCAGCTCTGTCAGGAGGAATGGGCCAAAATTCACGCAACTCATTGTGGGAAGCTTGTGGAAGGCTACCCGAAACGTTTGACCCAAGTTAATCAATTTAAAGGCAATGCTACCAAATACTAATTGAGTGTATGTAAACTTCTGACCCACTGGGAATATGATGAAATAAATAAAAGCTTAAATAAATCATTCTCTCTACTATTATTCTGACATTTCACATTCTTAAAATAAAGTGGTGATCCTAAAACAGGGAATTTTTACTAGGATTAAATGTCAGGAATTGTGAAAAACTGAGTTTAAATGTATTTTGTCTAAGGTAAACTTCCGACTTCAACTGTATATAGTGTTTGTTTACATTTTCTTTGTTTACAAATGTTGGAGTAAAACAAGCTTATATTTGGGGTTCTGATCAGGTACGACAATTGAACTAAGCTCATGAGGCATTTATAAATTAGATTATTCAAGAATCAATGGTTACATATCATTAATTTATAAGTGCAGAAATGGATGTAGTAACTGCTGATTGCACCTTTAAGGTATGCTGCTGTTGTTTGTCTATTGATCTTGTGCATGAGGCAAAGGCTTTTACAAACACCTTAATTACCCTGTAATTGACTATGTATTTTTGTAATCCTGTTTCTTTTATCTGTTTCCACTACCATGTAAATGACATATATTTTTAAAGTCTCCTTTGATTCAACTAGCTGCCCAGTGTAGTTACCATTCCTTTCCAATAGGTGGCAGACAAAGCTAGTTGAAGTCACTACTCTAGCAACAGGGACCGGGATTAGGAGCAGGGTTGGGAAACACTGTTGGGGGTACTGGAGGAGCAGGGTTGGGAAACACTGTTGGGGGTACTGGAGGAGCAGGGTTGTGAAACACTGGAGGAGCAGGGTTGGGAAACACTGTTGGGGGTACTGGAGGAGCAGGGTGGGGAAACACTGTTGGAGGTACTGGAGGAGCAGGGTTGGGAAACACTGTTGGAGGTACTGGAGGACCAGGGTGAGGAAACACTGTTGGGGGTACTGGAGGACCAGGGTGGGGAAACACTGTTGGAGGTACTGGAGGAGCAGGGTGGGGAAACACTGTTGGGGGTACTGGAGGAGCAGGGTTGGGAAACACTGTTGGAGGTACTGGAGGAGCAGGGTTGGGAAACACTGTTGGAGGTACTGGAGGACCAGGGTGAGGAAACACTGTTGGGGGTACTGGAGGACCAGGGTGGGGAAACACTGTTGGAGGTACTGGAGGAGCAGGGTGGGGGAAACACTGTTGGGGGTACTGGAGGAGCAGGGTTGGGAAACACTGTTGGAGGTACTGGAGGAGCAGGGTTGGGAAACACTGTTGGGGGTACTGGAGGAGCAGGGTTGGGAAACACTGTTGGGGGGTACTGGAGGAGCAGGGTTGGGAAACACTGTTGGGGGTACTGGAGGAGCAGGGTTGGGAAACACTGTTGGGGGTACTGGAGGAGCAGGGTTGGGAAACACTGTTGGAGGTACTGGAGGAGCAGGGTTGGGAAACACTGTTGGAGGTACTGGAGGAGCAGGGTTGGGAAACACTGTTGGAGGTACTGGAGGAGCAGGGTTGGGAAACACTGTTGGGGGTACTGGAGGAGCAGGGTTGGGAAACACTGTTGGAGGTACTGGAGGAGCAGGGTTGGGAAACACTGGAGGAGGTACTGGAGGAGCAGGGTGGGGAAACACTGGAGGAGGTACTGGAGGAGCACGGTTGGGAAACACTGATGGGGTACTGGAGGAGCAGGGTTGGGAAACACTGTTGGGGGGTACTGGAGGAGCAGGGTTGGGAAACACTGTTGGTGGTACTGGAGGAGCAGGGTTGGGAAACACTGTTGGGGGTACTGGAGGAGCAGGGTTGGGAAACACTGTTGGGGGTACTGGAGGAGCAGGGTTGGGAAACACTGTTGGGGGTACTGGAGGAGCAGGGTTGGGAAACACTGTTGGGGGGTACTGGAGGAGCAGGGTTGGGAAACACTGTTGGAGGTACTGGAGGAGCAGGGGTTGGGAAACACTGTTGGAGGTACTGGAGGAGCAGGGTTGGGAAACACTGTTGGGGTACTGGAGGAGCAGGGTTGGGAAACACTGTTGGGGGTACTGGAGGAGCAGGGTTGGGAAACACTGATAGAATAAGTTGAGATAAGATATGATATTAAAGTACTTTATTAACTGTTCTGATACTGATATTACTGATTTGTTCTTGGACAAACTTTTGAATGAATAGAAACTAGGGTTGAATATTTTCCCGGTATTTTACAAATGTTCCATCCCGAGAATAAATCACTTTTCTCCCGGGTAACTCTGTATTTCTCACCAAAACCAGAAGTGTCATTCGAAAGCATTATAAAGCATATAAATATGTCTAGATTTGATTAGCGCTTTGATCTGCCTTAAAATTCAAACCTGAGCCTGATGACCCATATATTAAATACATTTCATGAGCCCTACAATAACAACATTTAATGAGCCCAAGCCCAAAAAAAGCCAAATGATTGTACTGTTATCCAATACATATATAATATAGTCTACTGCACATTATGCACAACATAAAAACATAAAAGCCCATAGATGTAGCTAGCTATATAAAAGCCCATAGATGTAGCTAGCTATATAAAAGCCCATAGATGTAGCTAGCTATATAAAAGCCCATAGATGTAGCTAGCTATATAAAAGCCCATAGATGTAGCTAGCTATATAAAAGCCCATAGATGTAGCTAGCTATATAAAAGCCCATAGATGTAGCTAGCAATATAAAAGCCCATAGATGTAGCTAGCTATATAAAAGCCCATAGATGTAGCTAGCTATATAAAAGCCCATAGATGTAGTTAGCTATATGCTCTCTTGGGTAAATAAATGAAACTAGCTCCAGTAGGCTAATCTTTTTGAGTGTGAACTGTATTACTGTACTGTGTTGTATTATACTATATTACTGTACTGTGTTGTATTATACGGTATTACTGTACTGTGTTGTATTATACTGTATTACTGTACTGTGTTGTAT
Source organism: Coregonus clupeaformis (assembly GCF_020615455.1). Taxonomy (NCBI): domain Eukaryota; kingdom Metazoa; phylum Chordata; class Actinopteri; order Salmoniformes; family Salmonidae; genus Coregonus; species Coregonus clupeaformis. The sequence continues at coordinate 7,387,531 of NC_059204.1, read as the reverse complement.
TATACGGTATTACTGTACTGTGTTGTATTATACTATATTATATTCAAACCATGATAAAGCATAAGAGAACATGTGATTCTGGTGCAGCACATGTGGCCTACAAAGTTACAAGTATAGGCTAGCGAATTAGATTTTAATTTTGAAATATAATAGGGCCTATTTGTATAATTAGTAGGCTGATGCATATACACCTTTCATAATATTTCCCCTGATGTTATTAGCCTACCTCCTCTCTCTCTATTGTTGCTTCATTCCTTCCTCGCTCTCAACAGTTAAATTAAATCACTTTTGTTGTCCTTATCTTCATTCTAAATGACATCCTTGAGTAATATTGGACTAGAATTAGATGCAGAAGGCTTTCGCTTCTCTTCACGAAGATTGAATGGTTATGGGTCTGAATAAATAACTGCTATGGTGTACCGCCGTCGCACGTTCGCTCATCTTTCAAACTACACTCATCCTTCAAACTACCACTGTTTTCTATTGGCTGCTGTATTTAATATTCGGCAAAAAAGAGCTTGCCTCCCTCTTCGAATAGTCTTTTGGTATAAGAAATGCAACAAAACAAAAAAATTGAGCTAAGGAGCGTTTTTTAAGGAGGCCAGCGGAGCACAGGTGCTTGCTTATAGTGCAAGGCTATAAGTTAGAAGCTTATTATGCATAACGCATAATTAATTCGCTAAATATAAGGCTAATGCTGCATTGAATTTATTACCTGAAAGAGGTAGGCTAGGACATCAATATATAGGGCTATATATCAATCTAGAACAGGATGATCTATTTTGGATGCAATTTGAATGGAGTTGATGGAGAGAGAGAAAGACTGCCAGAGTGCTAGTGCGTGCACTGATTTAAAGCAACGATATTCGAGTGATATGCAGTTTTAAAACTCTGCAGTTTAAAACTCTGCAGCTGCAATTAAAAAACTATAATCTTTACAATTAAAAAACAAGGTGACCCCCGAAAGCCAGATGGAGATGGTTAAATTTGACACGCATTAGATCTTTATATTACTGTAGCATAGGCTACGCTGCAGCAAATGTAGACCTACCTGTCACAAGAAAAAAAGCTACCATGATGAGATGATAGGTCTACATGCATTGGTACCATGATGAGATGATCGGTCTACATGCATTGGTACCATGATGAGATGAAAGGTCTACATGCATTGGTACCATGATGAGATGAAAGGTCTACATGCATTGGTACCATGATGAGATGAAAGTTCTACATGCATTGGTACCATGATGAGATGAAAGGTCTACATGCATTGTGAACTGCACTCCATACCGAGATGGGCTGTCTGTCCCCACCGTGGGCATTGAATCATCATGCAGAGGCCATAGAGAAGCCAGATTTAGACATTGCATATCATTTAACAATTCCATTTCACGCCATGCTGTTCATATATATAATTTACCGCTTCCTCACAGTTATTTATCCCGCGAAAAGGGAGTGGTTTTGGGCAGTAAATCTCGGTAACCGGGTTCCAGCCATTCAACCCTAATAGAAACTATGCTGGTGAACACTATGGTTACAGAACATGTCTACTCTACAAAGGCATGATAATAATATGCCACTTAGCAGACGCAAAGCGACTTACAGTCATGCGTGCATACATTTTTACGTAGGGTATGGGTGGTCCCGGGGATCGAACCCACTACCCTGGCGTTACAAGCGCCATGCTCTACCAGCTGAGCTACAGAGGACCACACTCTTAGTTACCCAACTCCATCACAAGAAGTTCTCTTTAAACAAGAATAGTTTTTTACTGCTATCTTTAGGGACATTTGTCTTCTTATTAAACAGTTTGTAACACTGTAATAAGGTAGGCCTACTCTTTATAAACAAACCGTTCAAAGTTAAAATATAGTAATGCACAGCTTTCTTGTTTGTTAATATCCCAGAAATAAAAGTTGAATTTACATTACATTCAAAATGTAGTCACCTAGCAAACGCTCGTATCCAGAGCGACTTACAATCAGTGCATTAAACTAGTTCCATTACAGTACAGACAAGTTCTGTTTGTCTGTAATGTTCCAGTCAGTCTGTCTGTCTGCCTGCCTGCCTGCCTGCCTGCCTGTCTGTCTGTCTGTCTGTCTGTCTGTCTGTCTGTCTGTCTGTCTGTCTGTCTGTCTGTCTGTCTGTCTGTGTGTTCCGATAGGAATTAGATTAGAACTCTTATTTTCAGTGCTCTGCCCTGGCGCATGGCATGGCTCTCGAGACAGAGTGAAAGAATGACATGGTCACTTTCCTAATATAGACATGCCAAACTGTCCCTTCCCACCCCACCCCCCCAGCCCTACCCCCTTACCCCTCTGGGGAGAGGGCCTAACCATCCCAAATAGTACAATGAAACCGATCTCCATGATCGCGTATGGACACACACACCTGGAAACCTGACACAGTAGACTAATAATTTCACCCCTATAGGGAGAGAAGTGGGTGGGGGGTGGGGGGGTCCTGTCTATTTTCGAAAGAGCCCTGTCGGTGTCGGGCTATCTCTCGCGTGAGGGTGAAAGAGCTATAGATTGCGCTGGGACCGCGCGCCGGGGGTCAGGTGGTCGCGCGCCAGGCTGTTCTATACAAGCGCCTAAAGAGGGACAGTGGGATAGTGGATTACATTAAAACGTAGACGACCTGCCGTGACTGTGAACTATAGTCTTCTATTAACCGTCAGATATGCCTAATATATATATATATATATTAAACGGATAACCCATATGGGCCAATACAATTGGCTTTCCTACAAGACTGCGGTCACAATTTGGCAGCCATTTCCTAAACTATCCTGGGCGAGGGTATCAGGCCGACAAAATCCATGTGCAACTCGGTCAGTCAGTCGGTGACACAACGGAAACTGCCACTCGGTCACAAACTATCATCTGTCCTCCTTCGCCTCGACAGCTGCGTGCGTCTCCAGACCAAGTGTTGTGCTGAGATGTACTGCATGCACCCACACGTAGTGCCGGTAGAGGGCGACAAACGCAGCACCGGCCACTTGCTGCAATTAGCCTGTAGGGATAGTTCACACAAATAATTAGAAGATCTATGAAGTATATGGGCCAATTAAAACGACTTGTTTACTTCTTCAGTTCACTTTATTGGCCTTTGTAGGAATTTGTCTCACATTATCGAGGACTGACGTCACAAAAGAGAATCAACATTTACAGATAACAGGTCACACAAGAGGTCATACAAGTGACAAGAACAACTAAGCGGAGAACATTAGGAAGTAGAGCGTCTTATTGATACCTAATAATGCCAGTCTTTATGGCTATAGACCAATAAGAAATGACAGTGGTATCAACATACGTTATGATTACGTATGATTACTTATCAATACCATATGCATATTAATCTAAACCAGCACATGCGCTTCAATCTCTGTTCACGCACAGGGTTCCTGTGCCCTATAGATAGTCCAAACTACACCCACAACATCAGGAAGTAGAGACTGCCTTGGCACTTTGCTATGATACACTCAGCACAGGTGATAGGAGCTCCATCGAAAAGACACGAAGCTGTATCAAATCAAATCAAATTGTATTTGTCACATGCGCCGGATGCAACAGGTGTGTAGACCTTACAGTGAAATGCTTACTTACAAGCCCTTAACCAACAATGCAGCTTTAAGAAAATAAGTGTTAAGTAAAAAATAGGAATAACAAATCATTAAAGAGCAGCAGTAAAATAACAGCAGCGATTCTATATACCAGTACAGGGGGTACCAGTACAGAGTCAATGTGTCGGGGCACAGGTTAGTCAAGCTGATCTCTGTAGCTCAGTTGGTAAAGGACGGCCCTTGCAATACCAGAGTAGTGGGTTCAATTCCCGGGACCACCCGTACATGAAATGTATGCACGCATTGCTGTAAGTCACTTTGGTTAAACACGTCTGCTAAATGGCATCTATTAGAATCTACACAATTATGGAAAGTTACCAGGCAGTATTATAACAGAGAAACTATTGAATATGATTAAACATCTTTCAAGACCAGTAGTGACACCGTGACACTAACTACCTAGCGGCTCAAAACGACTGTGACAGAGACCAACATGATGAAACAGAGATGGGAAGAGACGGATAGAAGATGGCCCCTGCTCGCGGTGGTGCCAACCTTAGCTGTAGTCATGGTGATGCTGTTCTGAGTGATAGCACTGGTGACACTGGTGACACTGGTGACATTGGTGACACTGGTGACATTGGTGACTGGTGGCTGGACAGTGGTATCCACTGTCACTCTGATGGACCTGAAACAGGTTCCCACGTTCCCCGCGCCGTCCACCGCCACCAGTTCTACCTCCGGGGAACAGCAGGAAGCGCTGTAGGCTGCCAGAGTCACGGTCCAATTCCCCGCGCCCGCCACCGTGCTGGTGTTGAGTGTTCCGTTGCCCTGGCGCAGAGTGACGCGCTCGATGCCCGTCCCGTTGCCATCCGTCAGGTTGGCAGAGAGCTTCCACATGGACAGGCTGCAGTCGTCAGAACAATTAGCCGTTACGCTGACCACCTTGCACACCGGACGGGTGAAATCTGTCACCTGCAGGGGAGGGGAAAGAATTACAATTTTTTATTAGGATCCCCATTAGCTGATGCCATGTCACCAGCTAGTCTAACTGGATTCCGACACAGATCTAAAAAGACATTACAAACATTTACAACGTTAACCCTGGAGGAAAGACATGAGTGCGGTGACAATGACTTTTCCTATTAATCCCTGCTGTAATTCTAGCCTGGGTACCAATCTGTTTGCGCTATCATTCCACTCCTTGCTACTCCTTGTCATGACAAGGGAGTGGAATGTTGGCACAAACAGATCTGCGACCAGGCTACTTTAATTTCTACCACTACACCAAGAACAGAGAAAAGACCAACACATAAACGAAACACCCTGTGTTCCTCAGAGTTACCGGTGAAACGACGGACAGGCGCAGGACAGCGTAGTTGGTGTCGGTGGCCCCGGGAGACTCAGCCTCGATGGTCAGGGTGACGTCCGTGCCCGACGCGGTGTTGGCGGGCGCCGTGAGGGTCACTGTGCCGTTGGCACTGACCCCGGTCACTAGCTTCAGGTTTGTAGGGGAAGAGGATTTGAACCCCCGGTCGTTTGTGGCCCGGATGGTGAAGGATCCGCCTGTCCCGTTGGTTGTCACGGTGAACAGCAGTGAAAAGGGTATTCCAGGCTCCAGGTCACGTTCTGCCTCAGCCTGAAACCAGACAGAACACAACAGAATATTCTGCCTCAGCCTGAAACCAGACAGAACACAACAGAATGTTCTGCCTCAGCCTGAAACCAGACAAAACACAACAGAATGTTCTGCCTCAGCCTGAAACCAGACAAAACACAACAGAATATTCTGCCTCAGCCTGAAACCAGACAGAACACAACAGAATATTCTGCCTCAGCCTGAAACCAGACAGAACACAACAGAATGTTCTGCCTCAGCCTGAAACCAGACAGAACACAACAGAACATTCTGCCTCAGCCTGAAACCAGACAGAACACAGCAGAACGTTCTGCCTCAGCCTGAAACCAGACAGAACACAACAGAATATTCTGCCTCAGCCTGAAACCAGACAGAAAACAACAGAATGTTCTGCCTCAGCCTGAAACCAGACAGAACACAACAGAATGTTCTGCCTCAGCCTGAAACCAGACAGAACACAACAGAATATTCTGCCTCAGCCTGAACCAGACAGAACACAACAGAATGTTCTGCCTCAGCCTGAAACCAGACAGAACACAACAGAATGTTCTGCCTCAGCCTGAAACCAGACAGAACACAACATAATGTTCTGCCTCAGCCTGAACCAGACAGAACACAACAGAATGTTCTGCCTCAGCCTGAACCAGACAGAACACAACAGAATATTCTGCCTCAGCCTGAAACCAGACAGAACACAACAGAATGTTCTGCCTCAGCCTGAAACCAGACAGAACACAACAGAATGTTCTGCCTCAGCCTGAAACCAGACAGAACACAACATAATGTTCTGCCTCAGCCTGAAACCAGACAGAACACAACAAAACGTTCTGCCTCAGCCTGAAACCAGACAGAACACAACAGAACATTCTGCCTCAGCCTGAAACCAGACAGAACACAACAGAATGTTCTGCCTACTGCAGTCATTCATTTATCTGAATATGGAGCTCTGTGTACTCACTACTCAAGATTGGTAGGCTACAAGTTTCCCCAGGATACCTCCCAAACACTAACCATCACAGGGTAAAATTAGAAAATTACCAGACCCAGTGTCTTAGGGGCAACTTCAACAACTCTGATTCTTCACCTTTGACCTTGGCACTCACCGTCACCATAACAGTGGAGGCTCTGAGGTGGGTGGAGGATTGTCTCTGGAAGCTGTCTGGTGTTGCCCTGGTGGTGGCACTGTTCTCTCCTCTCAGACGCACAACAAACTCCCCCGCTGGGATTCTGTCCATGGTAACCAGGAAGTCCCCGCTGCCGACTGATTCCAAGGTTCCATTGACCTCCCCTGACCCCGAGGCCTCGACCAGGGCCACCTCCCTCAGCCTCACAGAGTCACTCCCCGTCACCGACACCAGCAGGGTGGCGTTGCCACCTGGGGCGGAGAAATGTGGAGGTTAGGAGGTAGCCAATGTATAAGTAGCAAATCACATTATACTTAAATGCTGGGCTAGAAACCTGTCAGTAAAGAACCAAAAAAAAGTTACGAATGTTAAATCAATGTCAGTGTTAGGAACCACGATGGAGGAACTGACAGACATAGACAGCATTTTGGTGCCCCCTGTAAATATCCACCCTGTATCACTGTGCTCAAACTGTTTCTTTAAATCCTGTCTCACCAGCTTGAGGACGGGACTCTAAAACAGCGAAGCCTGGATGAGGACCCTGGGACACCTCCACAAAGTCAAACAGGAAGTCGATGGCGCTCTGACCTGGAAAGAGTCATCACACTTGTGTTTATTAGCATAATCTCTGAAATTGTGTAAACCGCAAACAGTTGTAAGTACTCTGTAACAATGTGTTACCCACACACTTAACCTGCCAACCGAAACACCACGTTAACACGCTATTACAAATGATTGCTAACATGCTTAATTTCTATGTAATATACCCTCCAGAAAAGGCAATGTCGTCGCACTCACCTACGACCTTCAGAGAGTAGGGCGCAGTTGATTTCACACTGATTTCCCATAATCCCGCTTGGCTGTCCAGCCTCAGCGTGAGGAAGTTCCCCACGGTTTGAATCGTTCCCAGAGACCCATTTACCTCCGCACTACTCTGGGACAAACCTGTGGGATGAATATTTAAAAAAAAAAAATTAATTTAACCTTTATTTTACTAGACAAGTCAGTTATGAACAAAGTCTTATTTACAATGACGGCCTACACCGGCCAAACTCCAGGACAGAGTTCGGGAAACCCTGATCTAGCGCCCCCGAGTAGCTGGTTGATAGGCTGAATCAGGTTTGTTACAACTGGGGTTGGAGTAAAAACCTACAGGAGGATGTCTCTCCAGGAACAGGGTTGGAGAGACCTGGTTTATATATATCCAGGAAGTCCTATTTGAATTGATGTGGTTCTGAGTGATTGTTACAACACTCTTTTTACAACACCTGTGGTATATGTGTGGCAGTGGCAGAATAACATTTAAAAACGTGTTAACTATGATTGGTGGTGATGGTCGTCTTTGCTCGCTGTAACCCACAAAGTCATGCATGGTACCAGGAAATCGTGTTTTTTTTCTGTGAATGTTGGAGTTTATGGAAGTGCAATGGATGTTAATCAAGCCACCAGAGGCTTTGAGCCTGGATGGGAATGTGGACGCGAATTGGAAAAACATTTAGGAAGCGTTTTTTTTTGCTGTATATGTCTGCCATTGGAGTTACAAAGGAGCCGGATGAATGTAAGGTTGCTCTCTTTCTTACTGTAGCGGGACCACAGGCAATCGATATATTCAATACCTTCACATTTGCAAATGAGGAGGGTAAAGACGAGTTGGTGGAGGTACTGGATCAGTTTGATGCATATTGTTCACCAAAGAAGAACGAGACATATGAACGTTATGTGTTTCGCTGTCATATACAACAGCAAGGTGAAAAGTTTGACGTCTTTCTTACAGATTTGAAATTAAAAGCACAGACATGTCATTTTGTAGCTCTAACCTCATCTATACTTCAAGATCAGATTGTGTTTGGTATAAATGACTCCAGAGTTAGAGAAAGATTGCTGCAGGAAAGTGAGTTACATTTGGACACTGCAGTAAAAATATGTCAGGCGAATGAGCTGGCACAATTGCATATTAAAACCTTTAGCTCCACACCAGCAAACACCGCTATGGAGGAGGAAAAAAGGGGGCATTTTCAGATTCCTAAGAGGGAGGAGATAGTGTGTGAAATGGCTGGCGCACACTATTTCTCCAAATTGGATGCTTCAAATGGATTATGGCAGGTGAGGTTGGATGTAGCCAGCACCAAATGGTGTACAGTCAATACTCCCTTTGGAAGATATTCCTTTAAGAGGTACTCTGTAGCTCAGCTGGTAGAGCACGGCGCTTGGAACGCTAAGGTAGTGGGTTCAATCCCCGGGACCACCCATACACAAAAAAAGAGAAATGTATGCACGCATGACTGTAAGTCGCTTTGGATAAAAGCGTCTGCTAAATGGCATATTATAAATATTATAGGTTACCTTTTGGCATTAGTTCTGCCCCTGAGCTCTTTCACAAGGCCATGAAAAGTGTCATTGAGGGGTTAGAGGGGGTTAGAGGGAGTTAGAGGGGGTTAGAGGGGGTTAGAGGGGGTTAGAGGGAGTTAGAGGGAGTTAGAGGGGGTTAGAGGAGTTAGAGGGGAGTTAGAGGGGGGTTAGAGGGAGTTAGAGGGGTTAGAGGGGGGTTAGAGGGAGTTAGAGGGGGTTAGAGGGAGTTAGAGGGAGTTAGAGGGGGTTAGAGGGAGTTAGAGGGAGTTAGAGGGGGGTTAGAGGGGGGTTAGAGGGGGTTAGAGGAGTTAGAGGGAGTTAGGAGGAGTTAGAGGGGGTTAGAGGGAGTTAGAGGGAGTTAGAGGGGGTTAGAGGGGGTTAGAGGGGGTTAGGGGGGAGTTAGAGGGGGTTAGAGGGGGGTTAGAGGGGGTTAGAGGGGGGTTAGAGGGAGTTAGAGGGGAGTTAGAGGGGGTTAGAGGGGGTTAGAGGGAGTTAGAGGGAGTTAGAGGGGGGTTAGAGGGGGTTAGAGGGGAGTTAGAGGGGGTTAGAGGGGAGTTAGAGGGGGTTAGAGGGAGTTAGAGGGGGTTAGAGGGAGTTAGAGGGAGTTAGAGGGGGTTAGAGGGAGTTAGAGGGGGTTAGGGGGAGTTAGAGGGAGTTAGAGGGGAGTTAGAGGGGGTTAGAGGGAGTTAGAGGGGGTTAGGAGGGAGTTAGAGGGAGTTAGAGGGGGTTAGAGGGAGTTAGAGGGGGGTTAGAGGGGGTTAGAGGGGGGTTAGAGGGGGTTAGAGGGAGTTAGGAGGAGTTAGAGGGGGTTAGAGGGGGTTAGAGGGAGTTAGAGGGGAGTTAGAGGGGGTTAGAGGGAGTTAGAGGGGGTTAGAGGGGTTAGAGTGAGTTAGAGGGGGGTTAGAGGGGGTTAGAGGGGAGTTAGAGGGGGTTAGAGGGAGTTAGAGGGAGTTAGAGGGGGTTAGAGGGAGTTAGAGGGGGGTTAGAGGGGAGTTAGAGGGGGTTAGAGGGAGTTAGGAGGGAGTTAGAGGGGGTTAGAGGGAGTTAGAGGGAGTTAGAGGGAGTTAGAGGGGGTTAGAGGGAGTTAGAGGGGGTTAGAGGGGAGTTAGGAGGGGAGTTAGAGGGGGTTAGAGGGAGTTAGAGGGGGTTAGAGGGGGGTTAGAGGGGGGTTAGAGGGGGTTAGAGGGAGTTAGAGGGAGTTAGAGGGGGTTAGAGGGAGTTAGAGGGGGTTAGAGGGGGTTAGAGGGAGTTAGAGTGTATGTGGATGATTTTGTGGTCTGGGGGTCCACTATTCAGGAACACAATGAGCAGCTGGAAAAGACTCTGCAGAGGGTTCAGAAGCATTGTTTGAAGCTAAATCGAGCTAAATGTCAGTTCTGTGTGAAGGAAATCACATTTCTGGGGGATAAGCTGTCCTCGGAGGATGTGCAGCCTGATCATGCCAAGGTCAAAGCAGTGAGGGAGATGGAAAATCCCACTGATAGGAAAGGCATTCAGCGTGTTTTGGGTATGGTCAATTATTTGGGGAAGTTTGTACCAAACCTGTCAGCTAAAACACTCCTTCAGTACGAGACAGAGTTCTCATGGAACAGAGAACATGGAATAGAATTTTGTCTGAAGAGCCAGTGCTAACTTGTTTCAACCTGACTGGCCTACTAAGGTGTCCACGGACGCCTCCAAAGATGGCATTGGAGCAGTGCTGCTTCAGCAGCGTCAAGGGATGTGGAAGCCTGTGGCTTATGAGGCCTGTTCTTTGACTGAATAGAAAAGGAGTGCCTAGGGTTGGTCGTTGGCTGTGAGAAGTTTCTGTCACACCCTGATCTGTTTCACCTGTCTTTGTGATTGTCTCCACCCCCCTCCATGTGTCGCCCATCTTCCCCATTTGCCCCAGTGTATTTATACCTGTGTTCTCTGTTTGTCTGTTGCCAGTTTGTTTTGTTTTGTCAAGCCTACCAGCGGTTTCCCCCTTGCTCCTGTCTTTCTCAAGTTCCTGTTTTTTAGTTTTCAAATTTTTGACCATTCTGCCTGCCCTGACGCTGAGCCTGCCTGCCGTTCTGTACCTTGTCGCACCACCCTGGATTATTGACCTCTGTCTGCCCTTGACCCGTTGTTTGCCTGCCCCCTGTTTTTGTAATAAAATGTTGTTACTTCGACACCTCCCACTTGGCCGACTGATCAAAGATCCAAGGAGGGCACAGTCTCTTGAGTCTCTCAGTGAGAATTTCAAACTAAAGGCATTTACAAACAAATATGTATTAACTAAGGAGGTAGGCTCCACCACCTTTCCTCCTACTGAGTGTAGGTTTGCCCTTGAAGCACTCAGTTGCCTCCCAGGGTTACCCGCTAGCTAAGCAAAGAACACAGAGTCACAGTCTTTGGGTACCCATGGCGAGGACTTATCTTACCTCCTCTTGGTCTTCAGCAGGAATTAAGATCACCAACCTCCGCACATCCCTCGCGAATGACGATTGTCGTGTGCATGTTAGAGTCCTTTCTCCGGGCCCTGGGAACCATGGGAGCAGGAAGACCCATGCAGGTTGTTATGTCCGCATCCCGGACAACCCCCTTCTCGTCTGGATATGTTGTAGCAACCCGGCCGAGCCGGAACTGCCCCCTTAGGGCGTTCTGGTCCGCAATCCAGACTACGTCTCCAACCTTGATACTTCTCTGCTCGGTGCCACTTGTGTCGTATGAACAAGTTTGGTCCTGCCAATTCACTCCATTTCTTCCAGAACCTGTCGACTCCAGCCTGGACAGCTCTCAGTCTGCGCCAAGAGCGGGTTTCCATGTCGATTCCGTGTATGTCTCCTCCCTGTCCGGTGCACCCCAGGATAAGTGAGTTGGGGGTCAAGTACTCCACTGAGTCCTCTTGTTCCTGTGCCCTGGCGTCGATGGGTCGCTCATTTGTCAAGTTGGCTGCAGAGTAGAGAAGGGTCTGGAACTCCCCCCAGGTATAGCAGCCAGTTGTTCCGCCAAGACTGTTAAGAGCTCTTTTAAGGAGCTTGACAGCTGCCTCTGCTGCTCCATTCCTGTGTGGCGAGTCTGCAGGATGAAAGTCCCATTGCCACTCTGTGCTATTTTTGGCAGCCTTGTCTTCGATGGATGCCTTCTGCAAACAGGCCAGGTGCTTGTGTTGCTCCCTCAGAGCAGGCCTGGCGCCCACGAAGTTTGTGCCTCTGTCTGACCATAGCTTTTTGGGATGCCCCCTCAGAGCAGTGAACCGGGAGTAGGCCTGAAGAAAGCTCTCAGAAGACTGGTCGTCGACGAGATCAGCATGGACGGCTCTGGAAGTCATGCAACAATACACAACTCCCCAGACCTTTTTCTTGGTTCTTTTCTTAACAGCGTCCATCACTTCAAAGGGTCCAAAGAGGTCTAGTGTAGTATACTCGAATGGGTTTGCTCTACTGGTACGTTCCTGAGGAAGAGCGCTCATCACTTGCTGGCACAGCCGGGCTCTTTGCTTCTTGCAAGTGATGCACCTGTTAACCACCTTCTTCACTGTCCTCCGACCTTGCACAACCCAGGCCTTTCTTTTAGTGTGCAGCAGTGTGGCAGCCACCCCTTCATGATTCGCTTCGTGAGCTTCCCTCGCAAGCAAGGCCCCCAGCCACGACCGGAACGGGATTAAAGGTACAGCGGTTCCGTCTTCATTCCAAGACTGGACTCTACCACCACAAAGTAAGAGTCCATTGTTGTCATCTTTAATCACAACAAGGCGGTTTAAGGTCGTATCCTGAAAGTTCACGCCGTCTTGGGCCGCAAGGGCTAGGTCTTGGAAAGCCGCCGTTCTCTCTCCCACAGACAGCCTGGGGCCCTTCACCTCCCACTTTGCTGAGCTCGAGGCTTGGTAGCTTGTCCTCAGCCAGGATTCTGCAGCTCTTCGAACCCAGGCGATTGTTCCACACAATTTAGACAAGCTACTGAATCGTTCGGGCCCAACAAGGTGCACTAGAGCTACACCCCAGGGCTTCCTCTTTGGCCTCTCCACTGCTGGAGTTGGACCTTTGTCTTTCATCTGCGGTTGCGGTGCGGAGTCTTGCAAGTTTGCCCCAACATCAGTATTGCTGGGGCCTGAGAATTTCTCTGCCTGAGACCTGGTGACTACAGCTGAGAACGCTCTTCTCTGCAACCTTTTAACGTCATCAGCCACGCTGGTTACTATCTCACTGGCCGTTTTCACAGGCCACTCAGCCTCAGGCCACCTCAGGAACTCTGGGCCTTGTTGCCACTCTGACCCTTCATCGAGTTCCTCAGGAGTTGCTCCCCTTGTGATGATGTCTGCTATGTTCAGGTTGCCCTCAATCCACCTCCAGTCTTCCACTGGTCCAGCCTTCTGGATTTCTCCGATGCGGTTAGCAAAGAAAGTTTGGTAGCCATAGCTATCCTTGTGAATTGCTCCCAGGATTGTTTGGCTATCCACGAAGTGGACCCAGCGTGCGACCTTGATGCGGCAGTGCTTTACAAGGTATTTTCTCAGGCGGATCGAAAAGACAGCACCACATACCTCTGCTTTAATCACGTCTCCTTTCTGGTTGAGAGGGGTAAGCTTTGCTTTTGACTCAACCAGCCTCACTACGACCCCATTCTGCGTCTCCCAACGGAGATAGAGCACCACGCCGTAGGAAGCCTCACTCCCATCTGAAAACGTGACTCCCATTGGATGGCCTATGGTTCCGGTTGGTGTGAGGCTTCTTTCGAACCTGATCTGGGCAAGTCTCACATATTCTTCGAGGAGTCTTATGGAAGCCTCCCGTAGTTTTGGTGAGAGTGGGTAATCCCAGGTGTCCTTAACTTGCCTGCGTCTACTCACTTCTTGGTAAGCATCTCTCACAAGCATCACCCCTTTCTGCTTTGCGGGTGTGGCAAGACCAATGGGGTCGTAGAATCCAGCGATCTGGCTTAGCAGCATCCGACGGGTCAATGGGTTTGGAGTTTTACCTCTGACCTCCTCTTCGCGCAAATCGACTCCTGTCCTCATCTTTCCTCTCTTCTTTGAGAAATTTACGGAGATCATCACCCGAAGTTTGTCAGTCTCTGGTTCATAGCCGACTCCAAGTGCTTTGCTTTCTTCGTCCCGCATCTGGTTGGGTAACACCAGTGTTTTGGGCACACTCACAGTTGTCTTACCGATACTGGCATCAGTTGTGGTTGCGGACCTCCCACTTTGGCCTGATAAGACCCATGGCTTAAGGGAGAAACCTCCAGCCTTTAAGATATTTTCCACTCCTTTGGTGATTTTCTCCAGTATCCGCAAGTCATTGTGGGACGTCAAGATGTCATCCACATAACTATCTTCTACCACAACTCTGCGCTCCTCAACCATGGCTGCAAACTGGGGCAGGTTGGCTGTTTCTCTCATTGCCATCTGGGCGATACAACCAGCAGGTTTATCGTCAATGTTGACCCTGACGACAGCAAAGACTTCGATCACCTCCTCAGGATTGTCTCTCCAGAGGAATCGATGGAGGTGTACTTCTTTGTCTTCTAGCCAGACAGAGTTGTACATTTTTTTCACATCGCCCAGGGCAGCGTACAACCCAGTCCTGAATCTCAGAAGCACGCCCCTTATCTGATTTAGGACGTCAGGACCCTTGTACAGTAGATCATTTAACCTTATTCCCATGATTTCTTGGCTACTGTTCCAGACGATTCTTACAGGGGTAGTGGTTGAGTGAGGATTAGGAGCAACTAAATGACTGATATACCACTTAGGTCCCTTCCAGCTATCGATTTCCTCTTGGGTGACTTTAACGGCAGCCCCTCTTGAGACCATATCGTGGATTTGCTCTCTGTACGCAGCCTTCCATTCCGGCTCCCTCTCCAGTCGTTTTCTCAGTGTTTAAAAAGGTCGCTTCCACTGCACGTCGATTGTCAGGCAGCGTTGCGGGTCTCCTTTCCACGGGTAAGCTGCGTCCCAGTGAGGGGATTCGCTGTGCTTGTCAGCTTGCACGTAGGTGAGACATTCCTTTATTTTCTCCAAATCTCTTTCCTCTCCTAGGGTCATTTCCTTGCCTCCAGGGGGCACCTACCGCATCTGCAGCCACCACACTGAGGGTCACAGGCAGCGCCAATACTGTCCCACTTGAACCATTCAAAACGTCTTTGTTGGTAGTTGCAGTGTTTCGAAGGATTGCGTCTTCTCCTTCCACCGAAACTCCACTGGGTCCTTCCGTCTTCACGAGAATCTCTTTGTACGCCCTTGAAGCTGTTCTCATTGACCTAGCGAAATGTGTTTCAGACCTGTGCACTGCTAGGTCTATCACTTCAAAGAGGTCAGGATGCGTTCCACCAACAGTCTTCCCAAGGGGGCCATCCCAGAGGACGAGGTCTCCAACTACTCTGACTGGCTGTGGGACCAGGCGACCCTCCCTGTGGCTAATCAACAGGTCGATCTTTCCGGGCCGGACCAAGTCCTTGAGTGGAACATTTGGAAAGAACTTCTGCAGTTGCTGTGGCGTGACAGCCTGGTTCACATTCGCAACATCTTCCAAGCCGTAACAAAGGAGTTTGTGCTCTGCTATTGTACCTTTGGGAGTTTTTACTCTTAGCCTCAGGGTATACTTCTTGGTAGTAATGGTTTTCTCCATCCCTCCAACACCTTGGACAATCAACTTAATGTTCTCACCATTTAGCTTAAGACGCTCTGCTGCTTTATTAGAGATATAATTAGTATCTGAAGCGAGGTCAATCAACGTACCGACTAGCTGGCCAGAATTTGTCGTCACATCCAACAGCATCATAATGACAGGGCACTCTTTTGGCTCACAACCAGTGCTAGCACACACTTTTGTCGTGATCTTATTTGAAAAGGCTTCTTTGAACTCTGCTCGCAGCTCTGGAGAAAGTTTGGCAAAGAGCTCCTCCTGTTTGTTGGTTAGTCCAAGCCCCCTTTTCCCCAATTTTGCCTCGCTCTGCTCTCCGCTCTTTTCCTCTTTCTTCTTGATCTGTGGCTTTGGACAGAGCAAGTAATTGTGGTCTGAAGAGCCCTCTTTCTGACAGTCATCCTTTGAGCATAGATACTTTTTGTGTGCAGCCGCCATCGTCACCATGAAGGCGCAAGCACTTAAAGCATGCTCCTGCTCTCCTAAGCTGAGCCTTCTTGCCTGTCAGATTGAGCTTCTTGAAGACCTTGCAGGCGAACAGCCTACCTCCGTGCTCGTTGTCTCCACATGTGATGCATGAGCTTGGTTGAGAGCCCTTTAGGGTGTTTCCTGATGTGGCTCTGGTGAATGCCCTCCTTTCTTTTTTCTTTTCGCTTGACCTCTCAGTATTGTCCGCCGGGCTAGGCTGTAGCTGGTCTAGCTCCTCGAGAATGTCCTCCTGCTTTTTCAAGTATTGCAGTAGACAGTCGAAGTGGTTGCGTGGTGAAAACCCGCTTCCAGGGTCATTTTTGTGTGTTATCCACTTTTCTTTCAGGGAGTCAGGAAGCTTACTTTCAATCGACTGCACAACCACTCGGTTCTTTACAGCATCTTCCTCCCCTAAGACTTGTAGGTCACGAAGAGCTCTCTCCACGGCTTGAATCAGTTCGATTGTCTTCCTCGGATGGTTTCCTTTAATGGGGGAAAAGTCCTTGCACTTCTTGTGCAATCAGCAGCACTATTTTCCGGGCTTATTTCCGTACTTGTTGTCCAGGAGCCTGAACACGTCATTGGCGGATCCACAGCTGGACAATACGAGGTCCCTCTTGACTTTTTCATCTAGGCTTCCCAGGAGATGGAATTTCCTCACATTTTCCAATCCATGAGGGTTTCCCAGACGTTGCAAGTCCTCCCATTCAGCTTTCCAGCGGTAGTAATCCCTCATATTACCAGCAAACATGGGCAAGCGTGCACGTTCTAGGCTGATCTGGGGCCTGTAGTTGTAAGCCCCAACTGGCTCCTCCTGCTCCACAATTGGTTCTCTTCCCAGTTTCTCTTCGTTGTCAGATTGAGAACCGCCTTTCCACGCCCACTCATCCCACAGTTTTCCACGCCTTTTCTTCAACTTCCGGATCTGGTCCTTTGACTCTGTTGCCTTGGACCGAGGGATCAAATCCTTCCACTCATCCAATCCTTGTTCGAAGTTGTAGACCTCCCGTTCCAGGTTCCTATGAATCAATTCACATTCCCTCCTGGTCATATGGTGGTGATCGGTTGCCTCGGCCTGGTCCATGGCTGATCCAGCCTCTTCAGTGAGGGTGGTAATTTCCGCCTCAGCGAACCTTGTCCAGAAGTTGATCAGGATGATTTGTTCAGTTTCATCAAACTTACAGTCACATTCTGCTGTTTTTCCGTCAATGTTTTCCGCCTTCTTTTTGACTTCATCGTCGTCCACTTCTCTCAGGGCCATGGCATACTCAAATCCTGCATCTCTGACTCTGGAGTGATCCACTTTAAAGTTCCTCCACTCACTTCTCATTTCACTTTCCCCCAGTGCACTAGCTCTGGAGACGAGGTAATTGGCTCTTCTAGTGAACGCAGTCTGGGCTGCTGACCGCTTCTGTTTTAGCCTCTCCAGCTCCTCCTCTGATGCTGCCATCTTGCCAACTTTTCTAGCGTTCAACTCAAATTCACGTGTTTTCCGCCAACTGGGTTTTAAGTAGTCCTTTAACTGTAGACTATATCCTCTTCTTGGCTTTCACTCATTAATGATTTGCCTAGTAAGTCAGCAGATGAGCAGACAGCTTTATGGGTGGACTGTTAGCTTATCAGAAGTTAGTCTCATGACGAATGTTCTAGTCCTTGCATTATCCATGTAAAAGGAGAACCCTGGTTTATGACTGTTCGGACTTTTCGTTATTTAGCCCCTCCGAAAAGGCTCACCAGGAAGCACACAATGTCATGACTCGTGTTTTGTCCTTAAATTTTATTTTAAATCATATGACCACAGGTCATAAACCTGAATTACAACAAACAAATAATGACAATATATTATTCAAATATATAATGTAAATATTATTCAAATAATATAATATAATAATAATGCAAATAATGAAAATCAAAATAAGCCTACAACACCATCAAAATGTGGCTAATCAGGCTTAAAAACAGTATTGACTACATCACCCAGAATGCCTAGCGCCAGAGGAGCATGCGCACAGCGACTCCGCCCGTTGCCACGGATGCTGCCACAGGACACAGAACCCATGCCACCACATGCCTTGTCCAAAGGACCCACCCATGCACAAACGTCAACACAACGCGGCGCTCACCATGGATCACCGAACCAAACCTCCGCTATCACCACCGCCACCAGAAACCAGCAGAGTGCGCTGAACAATCAGCACAACGCAATGGCTGATAATGATAGCCTAATGCTATACAGCATCTGGGTCGCTGAGCTACCGCACCCAGCGAGCCACAAGTTACTCTCGGCCAACTAACACCCGACACAGTGAGGTAAACGTTTAGTGCTCAAACATATAAGTGACTTAAACATTAATACTAGACTGTGAGTAGTTCGCAGTTACATACCAACGGGCTGTGTGCTCCTGATGATTGTCTGTCGTGAAATGATTACCAGGTGCCATAATTTAAGTCTCTAGTGAAGCTGCGCATGCGCACATAACGTAACATATCCGAGCATCTAAGAAACTTAAAGAAATCACTCATTCCCCATTTAATTGAACACATCAGATCCATTTGCTTCTCTTTTATCTATTTATATATATATATTATTATTTTCTCTTTTTTCTTTTTCAGGGTGAGCTAGAAGTCTCAACAGTCTGCATCTGGGTCTTCTCCTGAAACGTGTAGTACAAACTGGCCATGACTGACCC